>NC_092879.1:18083392-18383392 GCF_028372415.1 Notamacropus eugenii | reverse complement strand
CTAGCTAGGAATAAGATTAGAGTCAGATTCCAGGCATACTGAGCGAGGCCAGAATGTCCTAAATAAACTTATGCATTACATAGTTAATTTGTCTAAGGAAGGTATTATTTACTTTGAAGGGGTGAGATAATCAGAAAAGTTCCTCACTTTTACATAAGGAGCATTCCACCACTAAGAGTCTGTGATCTAAGGACTCCTTCCCCAACCCTGCCCCCACCCCCACAGGCCAGCACCAGAGAGCTTTCCTTAAAATGAAAAATAAATTCTATCTCAAAACATCAGCAGGCATTATCTGTAGTGGAAATAAGCTAGAAGCCTTTCCAATAAGGTCAGGAGTGAAGAAAGAATCTCCATTATCACCACTATTATTTAATATTGTACTAGAAGTGTTAGCTCAAATAATAAGAGAAGAAAAAGAAATTGAAGAGGTTAGAAAGGCAATAAGGAAATAAATCTTTTTGTCTTTGCAGATAGTACACACAGAACATCCTAGAGAATAAACTAAAACTAATTGAAATAATTAACAACTTTAGCACAGTTGCAGGATATAAAATGAACCCATATCAATCATCAGCATTTCTATAAATAAGCAACAATGTCCAGCAGCAAGAGAAATATCAGGACTGTTTTCTGGGGCAATTTCTTAAAATAATGCCTAGCTTCTTTCTCTAATCACTAATTTCATTGCAGGAAGCAAGCCACCCTCCACTGTGGATGGAAGGGCCAGTGCTGGAAAGCAATACCATACCCTCAACTGCCAGAGCCCTACCTACAATATTAGTGTGAGTCACAGAGACTATAGAATATATATGTGGAGGTTAGGGGGAATGGAAATTGGGAGGAAGAAAGGAAGTAAATCACTGGTCATAATTGCTCATTTGTGTCAACTGTATGTGAGCTGGCACCCAGCAGGGTGCCTATACGCCCATGCCCCAGCCTTGCTAGAGAGAGCCCTGAATTCCTGCTCCATTCTGACCCTTAGACCTGCTCCCCTTCACCTTCTTAATGGTGATGGGGTGGTGAGGATAGTCCCTTCTAGACTCTCAACTCTGCAAGACAGTCTCCAGGATGTGTTTTAGGGAATCCTGGGTCTTGTCATTTGCCCTGCCAGTGGCATCTTTAGTGACCTTTCCATCCACACTGAAGATGATCCTTCCATTGTGCATTTTTGTCCCCAATTATAGTGAAAGGTCCTTTAGAGCACTGACCCTCTTTATATATTTGTAAAGGCAGCTTTTACATTGGTATGTAGAAAGCAATTAACCAATGTCAATCATTCATTTGTTTATTCATTTACTTCTCAGTAAAATCACTTGTATTTTGAGCCTTGGGAGCCTGTGTGCTTCTCAGGAAAGTTGATTCTGCTGGTAGAAGTGGGAGGGGATTGTCAAATGCTGAAGTTCCCATATTTTCTGGAGGGGATGGGGTTGTGGGGCAGAAAAGGTCAGGGACATGAAAGGTCTTTGTATGTATCTGCCCCCTTCATTACAAGGGAGTGTAGGTTGTGTTCAGGAAGGAACAGTACCTTTTGGTCAGATGGCTGCAGAGCCCTTTTCAGGGCTGATTTGCATCTGTTGTGTCCACCTGTTCCACCCAACTCTCACCTGTGGCTCCAACAAGCTGCAACATGAGCATAGGCCACACCCTGGTTTCGGCAGACAGGCCAAAGCAGGTTGAAGGTAACCAAGGGGTCTCAAACACATTGGTGAATTAGAGGGGTGTGTATCCCAAGAACATGAAGACTTCCCCTGGTGGAATGGGTGGATAAGAACAATCTGTTCCAATGACCATGAAGGCAGCTGAAGCAGGTAATGTGGAGTGCTTAGAGCTTGGTTAAACACCAAGGATGCCAAGGTCATCGACTGCATCCTGAGCAAGACCAGTCATCTTGATTCTGTCCTGTCCCTTGCCTCTGATGACTCTGGAGGAGAGAGAGGCTGACAACTTCGTTCAACTCTGCCTCACTTGAATCCAATTTGCACACGAATCAAAAGACATCACCAATACCATTTTACTATTATACTACCTCAAAGTTCTGTGGCGACAGGCAAGTGATGAAGCAGCAGGTGTGGATACACTGGGAGCTGTAGTCACAACCCTGCACACAGGTGGTCCAGGCCATAGGGTCATTTCTCACTGCAAGCAGCAGTGGGATTCGGCAGCCCCTTGGGTGTCTGAGCAGCCTTTTAAGGATAACACTGCTCATCTCCTGATGTGAGGAAGGGGGCTAGAAAAAGTGCCTTAAAAATTATCTGCTTACTGAACCACAGCAAGAGAGGAGTCCCATTCTGAAGCTGAAACACACACAAAAATGTACTGAAATATCTGAAAAGATGATTCCACTCACCATCGGCACATGGAATGTGTGCACACCTATAGAAAACACAAAATTCAGTAGACTTGGAAGACAAACTTCTCTTGTTGCAAGATAACTTAACATCCAAATGGCAGCCCTGAGTGAAACAAGGCTGGTAAATGAAGGCTAGTTTACTGAAGTCAGAGCTGAATACACATTTTTTTTTTCTGGAGTGGCTGCAGTGAAGGGGAGAACCGTGAAGCTGGCATAGTTTTGCAATCAAAACTAATCTAGTTGGCAAGCTAGTATCCCTGCCAAAAGGAGGGAATGACAGGCTCATGACAATGCAATTGCCTCTCGCAGGAAGATGTCATGCCATCATCATCAACCTATGCTCCCATCATGGAGAACCCTGATGAGGTCAAAGAAAAATTTTATAAAGACCAATAGACCCAACATGCCAGAAGAGGGCAAGCTTATAATTCTGGGTGACTTTAATGCTAGAGTAGACTCAGAATACCATACTTGGTAGGGAGTCCTAGGGATGAATGGAGTTGGAAACAGTAACAGTAATGGGCATTTTCTGCTGAAGACTTGTGCATTGTTTGACCTTCTCATCACCAACACTGATTTCCTTTACCTAAACGAGATAAAACTTCATGGATGTACCCTTGCAGCAAAGAATGATATCTAAAAGACTATGTGATTGTAAGGAGAAGAAACAGATAAGATGTGAGAGTGATGAAGGCAATGTGTGGTGCATAGTATTGGACTGATCATAGGCTTATCCTTTCCAAGCTAAATATTCGCATTTATTGAAAGTGTCACCCCTAAGGGAAAATGACTACTGGAAGAATTAACATCAACAAATTAGAGCTCTTCTCTTAACATGAACAGTTCGTTGCTAACTTGGAGGGAAACTGAGCCAACACACAGTTGGCAATAGTGGAGCAGAAAAGAAGTGGGAGGCTTTTAGAGATTTGGTGTGCAGCACTGCATTTACTCATCTGGGTCAGAATACTCGCAAACACCAAGATTGGTTTGATGAAAATTATTGGGAAATCTGGAAGCTGCTAAATGATAAACAAGAACTCCACAGGATTTACCAGCAGGATAATTCATCCGTCTCTAAGAAGGCAGCATTTAATTCCATCAAAAGTACTTACTTGTACTTACTTGGAGAGATGCAAGATTCATGGCTCAGTAAGAAGGCAGATGAAATTCAGTTTTATGCTGATAGTAACAATCCAAATTGCTTTTATGATTCCCTGAAAGCTATTTGTGGACCAAAAACCTATGGTGCATCACAACTAGTCAGTGCTGATGGAGCCCACATTGATTAGTGATAAAGATATGATCCTAGAGAGATGGGCTGAACACTTTTACAGACCATCATCAATCAATGCTAAGACCATTGACTGTTTACCTCAGGTGGAAGTCAGTCTCTCCTTAGCTGAACTTCCAACTGAAGAAAAGGTTTTGAGTGCTGTTAGGCTCCTTTCATGCGGCAAAGCACCTGGTGCTGATTCTATTCCATCTGAGATTTACAAGGTAAGGCGACCATTGCTCACACAAAAGTTAACTGAAATATTCCAGGTTATATGGCAAGAGGAGGTTATCCCCCAAGAGTTCAAGGATGTCTCCATCATCCATCTCTATAAAGGTAAAGGGAATAGGTTGTCCTGCAACAATCACTGGGGGGTCTCTCTCTTAGTTATTGCTGACAACATTCTTGCTAAAGTCCTCCTTAATAGACTGATCCTCCACCTGGAATATGGTCATCTACCTGACAGCCAGTGTGGCTTCAGAAAGGGTCCAGGAACAGTCGATATGGTGTTTGCTGTCTGACAACTCCAGGAGAAATGCCAGAAACAGAACAGAGGCCTGTACACAACGTTTCAAGATCTGACAAAGGCCTTTGACTCTCTTAGTCATGAGGACTTATGGAAAATTATGTCAAAATATGATTGCCCAGAGAAGTTCATCAGCAATGTATGTCAATTTCATGATGGCATGTTTGTGAGATTCTGGATAGTGGACAATGATTTCGTGCCTTCTCAGTCAGTGGAATGAAACAAGGCTGTGTGCTTGCTCCCATGCTTTTCAACATGATGTTTCAGCCATGTTGTCAAATGGTTTCAATGAGGATGAACACGGCATCAAGGTTAGCTACTGTACTAATGGCAAGTTCTTCAATTTGAAAAGGCTACAAGCCAAGACCAAAGTGGAGGGAGTGTTGGTGCATGATTTTCTGTTTGAAGATTATTGTGCACTCACTGCAGTCTCTGAAGCTAAGATGCAACAAAGTATGGATCAATTCTCTGTTGTCTGCGCTAATTTTGACCTAATAATTAACACCAAGAAAATACAGGTGCTCCATCAGCCACCACCACACCATCCATACTTGGAACCATCCGTTACAACAAATGGAGAAGTTTTGAATGCTGTAGATAAGTTCACTTACCTTGTTAGTCTACTTTCCAGGGATGTACACATTGACAATGAGGTTGACGCACGCATTGCCAGAGCTATCTCAGTGTTTGGGAGGCTCTGAAAAAAAGTACGTGAGATAAGAAGTATTAGACTGACTACCAAACTGAAGGTCTACAGAGGCCTTGTGCTGACCTCATTGTTGTATGCCTGTGAAATATGGACAGTCTACCAGCGCCATGCCAGGGAACTGAATCTCTTCCATTTGAACTGTCTTAGGAAGATTTTGAATATCACCTGGAAGGATAAGGTATCAGACACTGAGGTCCTTGCTCGAAGTAAACTTCCAAGCATTTAAACTATGCTTTAGAGAGCGCAACTCCAATGGGTTGGCCATGATGTTCAAATGCAAAATGCATGCTTGCCAAAACGACTATTTTATGGAGAACTTACATGGGGCAGGTGATCACATGGTGGTCAGAAAAAGTGATACAAGGATACTCTTAAGGTCTCCTTCAAGAACTTAGGACTTGGTCACATCAGAAAGGAGGCTATGCTCTATGAGCAAAGCAGAATTGAAACATCACAAAGAAAATGTAGGATTCTCAAATTTGGAGTATCCACCCCAAATGTTCAAATGCCCAATGATCTGTGCCCAATCTGTGGTAGAGCGTTCTGAGCTTGTATTTTTCTGATCAGCCACAATCAGAAATATTGAAATTTGACTTTATCATGGTGAGGTCATTTTGTTCCTCTTTGAGAATGAAGGACAACAACCATCAAGGGAGAGCAGCTGATCAAGGACCATTCTCCTATATCCTCCTATGGTGACGGTGGGGAAACTGAGAAAGATTCTCCTTAGCCGTTCGCATGATTACCACATGACCTAACACAAGGAATGTAACTTAGAGTTGATTTGCTTAACTGTGAGTGCCAGGGGAAGCAGCAGAATTAATGAAGCATGTAGCCAGGGTAAAAAGACCCTTATCTTATGAGTCATAAAACTTCTTAAGGGAGGAGGTGTCTGTGTTCAAGGACCTGGCCAGTCAAAGGCAACAGCTGGAAATTTTGGCCAGAGTTCATTCTTTGTTCTAATGGTCTTCTTTTCCCTGAAGTTACATATATAAAGGGACTGAGTGGGAGATGGATCTTTGAAGGTGTTTTGCAACAGAAGTGGGGATGCCTACTTCTGCTATCCCAGCCAGGACCTTGCCGACTGCTTCCTCCTTTCAACCTCCCCAGTTGTGTCAAAGTGTTGGAGCTCAGATTTGGCTGGTGACATATACTTTTTCTTTTGCTATTCTGTCATAATTTTTGTCTACTCTTTACATGTATACACTTGCTAACTTGCACCATTTGTAGTAACAAAACTTGATTCCCTATTAAGCTTGTTTTAGTGCGTATCATTGTATTTTAAGATCTGAACCTAAAGTAAAATTATTGCTCAGTCTACTTAATCCCGTTCGATTACACAGGGTAAACCGATCACAGACTCACATTTCCATAGGATACAGGGACCAAGTCCTCAGCTCCATGGCAGACAAAGAGAGCGAGGTCCCCTAGAGGAGTTGCCAGTGACTGAGACGGTGTGCAGCTTTTGCATTGTAAGAGAATGTGTGTGTCTCTCTGTGTGTGTATGTCTGTCTGTCCAGTGCTGTATCACTGGCCACATAGCTGCCTTAGCTATGGTGATTACAGGTTTCCTGAACAGAAGCATGCAATGGAACCTGGGGTGGACAATAGTGGGTCAGTCCTGGAGTCAGAAATACCTGGGTCTTTTAACCCCTCTGTGTCCCAGGCACCTCCCTAATCCGTGGTTGAGCAGCAGGACACTCTGAACTAGAGTGCTGCCACACCAGTGAGTCACAGGGGTGGATAAAATAATCACGCCAAGAATCAAAGCAAATCTCTGGGCTCCTGGTCTGACTACACCTGGAATATCCTGTTCACTTCTAGGATCCACATTTAGGAAGGACATTGACATATGAGGATGTTGAGGAGCCAGGAAACCTCACTCTATGAGGAATTGATGAAAGGAGGAAGGTCCTGTAGTGGAAGGAGCTGTGAATGTAGAATCAGAAACTTGGTTTCAATTCCAGCTCTACTTTCTACAACCTGTGAGACGCTGGTCAAGTCATCGAACCCCCCCACCCTCCAGGACTGTTTCCTCTAGTTTAAATTGAGGGGATTGGCTCCTGCCAGTTGTAAATTTCATGAATGTATACGTGGGTGACTTTTCACTCTGAAAAGAGAAGACAAAAGAGGCAGTGGTACCCAGAGGTATCTGAAGGACTATCACAAGGCAAAGGAAGGAGATTTGTACCTAACCCATTCCAATGATCCGTATGTCTATGTCTTAGCTAGTCCCAGATGGTTTTCATGATCACTACTTTATATTACACTTTCAAGTCGAGTACTGCTTCACTGCATTCATTCACATTTTTTTCTTTAATTCCCCTCAAATTCTTTATCTCATGTTCTTCCCAGATTAATTTGATTATTATTTTTCTAGTTCTATAAAATAACTCTTGGTTAGTTTATTGTGGCACTGAATAAGTCAATTAACTTAGGTAGAATTGACATTTTTATTGGTTCAACCTATCGATGAGTACTACGTGTTTATCTCTTGTTTACATCTGTCTTGGTGTGAAGAGTATTTTGTTACTATTTTCATGTAATCCATGGATTGGTCTTGGCTGGGAGACTCCCAACTATTTTAGATTGTTTGCAGTTATTTTAAATGGAATTTCTTTTTCTGTCTCTTATAGCTTCTTGGTAGTAATATAGAAGAGCTGAAGATTTACACGGGTTTACTTTGTATCATGCACCTTTGCTAAAGTTTTTCATTGTTTTCACTAGTTTTTAATTTGATTCTCTAGGGTGATCTAAATATACCACATGTCACCTGCAAAGAGGAGTAGTTTTGTTTCCTCGTTGCGTAATTTTATTCTTCCAATTTCTTTTTCTTGACTTACTTCTCTAGCTAGCATTTCTAGTGCAACGTTGAGTAATTGTGGTGATAATGGACTCCCTTATTTCATCTCTGTTCTTATTCGGAGGGCTTCAAGTTTATTCTCATGACACACAATGATGGCTCTTGGTCTTAGTAAGATGTTGCTTACAATTTGATACAAGGTACTTTTGATTGCTATGCTTTATAGTGTTTTAAATGGGAATTGGTTGTATTTTGTCAAAAGCTTTCTTTCTGAATCTTTTTATATAATTGCGCAATGTGAGTTGGTGATGTTACTGATATGATCAATTTTGCTGATGATTTCCCTAACATTGAAACAACCCTGTACTCCTAGTATAAATTCCACTGGTCATAGTGTATGACCTTTTTGATACATTGCTGTACTCTCCTTCCTAGGATTTCATTTCCAATGTTTTATTACTATTCTTTAACGAAATTCGTCAACAATTGTCTTTTCCTGTTTTTATTCTCCCTCGTTTAGGTATCAAAGCCATATTTTTGCTATAAAAATAATTTGTTTTTTTTTATCTCTTCTTTCAAATAGGTTATATACTATTGGGATGAGTTGTTCCTTAAACATCTACTAGAATTCACTTATGAACCCATCTGGTCCTTGGAATTTTTCTCTTACTGTACTTATTTATGTTTTGATCAATTTCTTTTTTTAGATGAATTTCTTTAAGTGTTCTATTTTTCTTCAGTTAACAAGGACAGTTTATATTTTTGTAAATATTCATCCATTTCCCTTAGATTTTCATTTTACCTGGCTTATGATTGTGTAAAATACCTCCTAATAATTGATTTAATTTCATCTTCATTGGTTATACATTCAGGCTAATCATTTTTGAGACTAGTAATTTGCTCTTCTTCTGTCTTTTTTGTACTCAAATACCCAATGGTTTATTTATTTTATTTATTTTTTCATAAAACCAAATCCTAGTTTTATTTGAGCCATTATTTCGAAGTTGTTTGGAGGGGAATGTTGAGAAATCTTGCTTTAGTGTTTCCTTTATTCTACCATCTAGCATCAATGACTTCTTGAATTGCATTAGTGATCATTTGTTCCTTCAGGAAGTAGAATAATCAGCAAAGGGAATTCCATATTATCACCTGACTCTGAGCGTTTTTACTGACTGTTCCCCCATACCCAGAATGCTCTCACTCTTCATCTCCACCTCTTGGCTTCTCTGACATCCTTCATATCCCAGATAAAATCTCTCCTTCTACAGGAGGTCTTGCTCAATCCCACCTAATTCTAGTCTGTTCTCACTGCTTATTCCTTTTACTTAATCTTGTCCATAGGATGGTCCTCTGTAGTTGTTTCCATGTCATCTTCCCCATTATGCTTAGTTCCTATCTCCCAGAGAATGTCTCTTGCCTTTCTCTGCATTCTCAGCATTTACTTAGCTCAGTTCCTTGCATTTGGTAGATGTTTTTTGACTGACTATTCTGCATCTGATTCTCACTAATAGGGAGGAACTGGTTCCTGGAATGGAAATGCTGGGAATTCTGGGAAGAATTGGTCACTCAGTCCTAGAGTTGGATATAAATGAGAGGCAATCTCGGCATAGTGTGAGAAGCCAGTGAACCCAGTAAGTTAGTATTCCAGAAATGCAAAGACCGTAACTAGTGAGGATAAAGACTTACTTTCAGACAAAAGTTTTGTTGTTTTTTTTTGTTTGTTTGTTTGTTAAAGGCTGGCAGGTTTATTGGATGAGTGCTTCAGTGAACTCCAAGCTCAGTACAAGAGGCAGATGACAAGGAAAAGTCAAGATCGGCCTTGGGCCCAGCACTTACAGAGGGACTTTCCCCCCAAGGACCCCTCCAAGACCCTGCTTTACCAAGAAGATTGTATAAATAATCCTACTTCTGAAACATTCAGACCTGGGTGGCTAGAAGGGGAAGGACCCTCGGAAACCTTAGGCTGGGGTCCTTTCCTCTCCCTGGGCTTTAAGGTATTGGGGGAGGGGGGTTCCCTGTCTTGGGGGAGCCAGGGCTGCCTTTGCCTGTGGCCACCAACACTGCCATCCCACACTGCTGGCCTGCTCTCTCTGACAAAAGCTTTTGAGAACCTAGAAAAGCAGTATGGCAGAAATTAGGTGTAACTCAGCATCTGACTAAATAAACCAAGGGAAGTTTTAAATGAATATATGACTTGGACAAGAGTGATACAGTACAAACAAATTCTCGAATTGAGAAATTACCTTTTTCATCTATAGAGGAAGAGTTCAGGAACAAAGAAGAGACAGAGAGAATCCTATGATGTAAAATTGTTGATTTAAACTAATCAAAATTCAATTTTTTTGTAAAAAGAAAATCAATGCAGCTATATTTTAAAAAAGAAGATAAAAAGGGAAAAAAATATTTGCAGCAAGTTTCTCTATTACGTAAGATACCTGGAGAAGTGATTCTAATTTGTAATCATAAAAAGAATTTCCCAAGTGGTAAATGGTCAAATGTTTTTAGAGGAAGAAATCTAAACTATTCACCATTTGGAACAATTCCCAATTTAATAAGTATAAGAAAAATTAAAATTAAAGCAACTCTGAAGTTCTATTTTACAACCCTGAGTAATTGCGCATTGATAGTAAAGGTAAGAAGATAGTTAAGAGAGTGACTAATTGTCCTTTATGAATTGATTGGTAAAAATGACAACAAAAAAGGGAAAATGACGATTGTTGGAGGGACTGGGGCAAAACAGTCCAATTGTTGTTGCCTGTGAATTGGTCCAGCCATTTTGAAAGTTAATTTTAAATCATGTTCCAAATGCACTAAACTGAGGATACCATTTGACCCAACTATACCACAACTGGGCCTATACCCCAATAAGATTTTAAAAAGAGGAGTACAAATGTGTACAAAAATATTCTAACAATTTTTGTAGAGGAGGTGGTAAAGTGGAGACAAAAGGGATACCCTTCAATTGACAGAATACCTAAAAAAATGATGTTATATGAATTTAATGGAATTTATTTTAGTCTAAGAAATGCCTAAATGAAGAGTTTCAGAGAAAACAAGGACAGAAAAACAAGAAAACAAATACAAAAGTCTGTCATATTGATGAAGGATTGTAGGATAGAAACATGAGCAATAGCTGGAAGTTTTAAAGAGAACAACTTGGGCATGACCTCAGAAAAATCTTTCTGAAAGTGGGAATTCTCCCAACATACAATGGGCTGCCTTGAAGGAGGGGTGTGTTCCCCCTCCTTGGAGGGGAACCAAGGAAAAGTTGGATGATCATTTGTCTGGTATATTATTCTGGGAATTCCTTTCATATATACATTGGAAGAGATGACTGCAATGGACTCTCTAATTATCAAGTTTTGTGCAAATACTGTGAACCAAGGTTAACAAGGAAATCTGAGGACAATATAGGTTTTTGAAAAGCAGTTTACTGGGGCTGGAGCAGATTGCATCTTAGAGCTGAGCTGAGCTCTCCCTGCACACGTCTGAGAATATGTGGGCAAAAATGGCAGACTTTAGGCTAATGCATCAATCCCTTAGTTCCAGTGATAGAAGCAAGAGGAGGCTGACCACATCCCCACCTCAAGCCTTTCCTTCCAGGTGCTTCACTGCCTAAGCTAGGCTGACTTGCCTGGTCCAAAGGGAACAGGTGGTATGAATGGTTGGCTGGTCCATTGTTCACAGGAGCTGCTTTCCCCAGTGATGCCTGTCGGAGAGGCCTGATTTCTAAGAACAAAGAGGTAATAGGCCATCCATGATATACATGAAGACTTTATTGTCTCCACCTAATAGCGTCTTTCCCGAGAAATGACTTTGTTTTTATTATCTAGATAATTTGTTTATATAAAATTAATATATTTTCTACACACACACAGACAGAATCAGAGATGCGTTCTCACAAACATACACAATATATACGGATATGTATATATGTAGGTTTATACATATATATGTATATGTACATATACATATATATATATATACATACATACAAATATGTCTATGCTATCCTCCATGATAGAATCTGTGTGTGTGTGTTCGCCCTTCGTTGTTGAAGAAGACCATGCCATCAGAGAAATGATGACATGACTTGCACTTGACTTTGAATGAGGATGGGCTATGCAGGTCACCAGCCTCACTTCTCCTCCAGAGCCATCTGAATCCAGTGACCAGATATTCATCAGGATGACTGGAGATAACCCAGGATGAGGCAATTGGGGTTAAGTGACTTGCCCAAGGTCACACAGCTAGTGAGCGTCAAGTGTCTGAGGTGAGATTGGAACTCAGGTCCTCCTGACTCCTGTACTGGTGCCCTATCCACTGCACCAACTAGCTGCCCCGATTTGTATAGAGTAAGTGCTTAACAAATGATCATTTATTCCTTCATTCCTTCATTCATGGCTGGCAGTACAGAGTTCTCCTTGAATAGATGATGGATTTGGGGCTGGAGTAACTGCTTTCCCTAGCAGTTTGTGCATAGAGGTGGAGATGTGGAGGAAATCTTCCCATTCCTTCCAATTGTTCAATAGATGCTCTTCCCCTCCCAGCAAATATATGCTGAATCACTAGAGCTCAGTGGCGTGGAGTTATCCAATCTAAAGTGCTGCTGTGGCTTGGGCTTCTCATTCTGATAGTTTGTTCCATTGCTGAATGAAATTAAAGGAGATATCACATTCAAAATGCTTCCTACTGCTTTCATTATTGAATTGGGTGAAAGCTCTTAAATATGTATGATCTAAATCATAGGAGGTCCAGGGTGCTTCCAGAGGTATATGTGTGTGACCCAGTCAAATGGATCCCACGATGAGGTCTTTGACATTGATTACTTTCCCACTTCTTCCCCCAGACCTGTTTTTCCTTAATGCTGAGCAGCTCAGATTCCCTTTTCCTGATGTTGTTCCTATTTCATCAGGGCTGGCACCTGCTGCACCTCTGGGATCATTACCAGGTGTATGCATGGAGACAAACATGAGGCATTTGAAAGGGTAAACTCTAGAGAGTGGAATATTATGTGTCATTCTTGGCAATCTGTGCCATTGGCAAGAAGTCTCTGACCTGATGCAAGGGTGCAGTATGACAGTGGAGATATTCCCTTATATACTTTTATGTTTACCCTGTGTGTACTCTGGCCTTTGGGTATCCATACTGATAGCAGTCACTTAACCACTAGCTGAAAAACGTTTTATGGATGCCGTTAAGGAAACCAACTTAACCCATTCTTAATGGAGGGAATATCCCTGGGAGAAAGCTTATTGGGAAAAAATCAGGGGAGAGCTCCTGGTTAAATCACTCAACAGATCCTTGTATTTTGGTGAGAATTCCTTCTCTCTGTTCCTAAAGGAAGTCTGCCAGAGTAAAACAAGTGTTGGGTATCTCCTGAGTATGCTCAGAGAGTTTTTAGATAGGGAAGCCTATTTTGACTGGAGTTCCACACAGCACTTTTTTTATATGTTCATAACCACAGTAGCTCCCATACCACCTCAGTTACAGCCATGCCTGTAACTCTCAGAATCATCGATGCATACCTTAGAACCCTCTACCTATCATATCAGGGAGAGCCTTTCCTTCTTCACAGACCCCTTTCCAGAAGAGGGCCTCCTTAAAGTTGCCACCCTCTTAGATAGAACTGAGTGTGGAAAAACCCTCTCCTATTTCTGCAAGAATGGGCAACAGACTTGGAAAGTATCCTTAAAAAATCTACTTTAAAATAAAACACAAATATCAACTATTTTCTTTAAAGGCACATATTAAAGAAGTTTAAAACAGACAGTAATACTTGTGGAACACAGAGATGCAACACTTCACTTAGCAATATTAAGTCAACAAATTGTAAGTCAACAAAAATTAAGTAGATGTGCACCCCTGGACGTGTTCTGGGTATCTGAAAATGATCAATCTCTGAGAGAAATCTTCAAAATATCAAAGAGTCAAGAGTGGAATCAAAATGAACTCCATAGTGACATTCCACAGGAATTCATCCAACAATGTGGGTAAAGAGCACCACAGAGCACATGCACCTCACATTTAGAAATGAAGGGGGTTTCTCATGGCAATGTCATAACGGATCATTGTGAGCAGAAGTTATAGATTGTGCTTCAGGTGCCAAGATTCAGCAATCAAAATTACCGTGGAAGGAAATAGTAGAAACCAAGCAAATTTTCCCTGGAGATTGTAAAACATTAGTACCTAATGAATACTTAGCAAGATATGAACTGGAGGCTGGAATTATCCATCAGAAGCTCAATATCTTTCAAAAGTAAATGGATGACAAGTGTTCCTGTTATAAATGGAGAACTCGGGATAGGCTTAGGAATTCAAAAATAAATTGTACTGGAACTGGAATATTGTCATGAGACAAAACTATCATCCCCATCTCCTTGGCATAGTTCTGATCGATACAAATTCAAGAACAATATGTATTTTTTGTCAGTCCACAAATGTTTATTAAGCATTTATTATGGATCAACTACTGTGATAAGTTCTGGGCTTAAAATATGAAAAAGGAAAGCTACTCCTTGCCCTCAAGGAGTATCCAATTAAATTTTTTAACAAATTTATTTGTTTATTTCTAGTTTGTGTCACTCACTTCCAGAAGTTTTAATTTTTTCCACCTCCCTACTACCCATTCCAAAAGATGACATGCAACGGAAACAAGCTTTAAATAATCATTCTTATTAAAGATATTTTCACATTAATCATACTGTATAGATGAATTAGAACATATGGGAGGATCCATGAGAAAGACAAAACAAAATAAAGCAAAACCAAAAATGGGAGCAAATAGTATGCTTCGATTTGCATTTAGACTCAATATTTCTTTGTCTAGACGTGGATGGCATTTTCCTTCATGAGTCTTTTGGAATTGTTCTAGGTCCTTGCATTGCTAAGAAGAGCTAAGTTTACCCAAGTCAGTCATTGCACAATGTGACTGCTACTGTGTACCATATTCTCCTGGTACTGCTCATTTCTCTCAGCATCAGTTAATGTAAGTCTTTCCAGGTTTTTCTGAATTTCGGTTGGTCCTCATTTCTTATAGCACAATAGTATTCCATTGCATTCACATACTACAACTTGTTCAGCCATTCCCCAATTGATTGACATCCCATCAATTTCTAATTCTTGTCCACCTCAAAAAGAACTGCTATAAGTAATTTTGTACATGTGGGTCCTGTCCCCATTGTTATGATCTCTTTGGGATTCAGCTCTAGAAGTGGTATTGCTGAAACGAGAGTATGTACACTTTTATAGCCGTTTGGGAATATTTCCAAATTGTTCTCCAGAATGATTGAATCAGTTCACAACTCCACCAACAACACATTAGTATTTCAATTTTACTGCATCTTCTCCAGCATTTATCATTTCCTCTCTTGTCATGTTAGTCAGTCTGATAGGTGTGAAGGGGTATCTAAGTTGTTTTGACTTCCATTTCTCTAAATAACTGTGATTTAGATTATTTTTATATGAGTATAGATAGCTTTAACTTCTTCCTCTGAAAACTGCCTATACACATCTTTTGACCAATTATCAGTCGGGAAATGACTTGTATTCTAATTAATGTGACTCAGTTTTCTATATACTTAAGAAATGAGACCTATGCTAGAGACACTGGCTGAAAAATTCCCAGTTTTCTGCTTCCCTCTCAGTATTGGATGAATTGGCTTTGTTTGGGCAAAAGCTTTTCAGTTTAATGTAATAAAAATCAACCATTTTGCATTTCATAATATTTTCTGACTTCTGTTTGGTCATATATTCCTCCGGCCACCAAAAATCTGACAGATAAACTATTCCTTCCTCTCCTAATTTGCTTATCATATCAGCCTTTATACCTAAATAGTGTACCCATTTGGATTTTATTTTGGCATATGGTTTAAGATGTTCATCTATGTTCAGTTTCTGCCTTATTATTTTCCACTTTTCCCAGCACTTTTTGTTAAATAGTCAGAAGAACAAAGTTTTTAAGAGCATACCAAGTGTTCCCAATTCCTAAGTTACTTGGATGAAAACCTTCCAACATATACAGACCTAGGAGAAGACCTGAAACCATGTGGGAACTATGTGAGGAACATGTGATCCTCACAGTCCTATCTACTCTTAGAATTGTCCTGTAGATGTATCCATGGAGCCTGCAGTAGAAAAGTTAATATCCAAGTACTTTAATTGAGTTACCAGAGACAGTAGTTCTGAGCAATGATCTGAGGAACATTACACAGAAAAGAAATAAAAACAAAGGTAGATGAATAATGATGATAATAATGATAAGCACTTCTCTTGTGCCTCATGGTTTGAAAAGCAGTTTGTATAACATCTCATTTGAACCTTTAAGATATCCAGAAATTTGCCCTGCACAAGTATTATTATCACCCCCATTTGACAGATATGAATATTGAGCTTTAAAGAGTTTAAGTGATCTGTCGATAGTCACACAGTGAGTAAGGCAGAACTTCAGTCTAGGTCTTGTGCCTCCAATTCCAGGTGTGTCTCCACTATGCCAGTTCACTAGGATAAGGGCACCTGGTATTGGAGAGGACAAAGTCCCCAATCTGAAATAGTTTCAGAAAGACATTTATTAAGAACTATGGTAGAGGAGACTGAGGTAGAAAGGAGGGTGTGGCTCCCTCTTTTACAGGCTCAGGAAATTTTATATGACGTAGGATTTAGATCAGGGCACCCACATACAAACAGTGGGGGTAGACAGTCTGACTCCCAGGGTGCCCCTCTGTCTCTCCTCACCTGACCTGATCCTCATGTCCTCTTTCGAGGAGAAAGGAGGCTGAGCTCTACCTCTTTCAGGAGCCCCCTATTTTCCTCCTCTGGGGCTTGTGAGGAATCCAAGTCCCATTCAAAGGCTGCTGGTTTGCAGAGACAGCTGCAGCTCCTGTGCTCTTTCTTCCCTTTTGTGGAGCCCCGGACCTCCTCTTTCCCCTTTCTCCTCTCCTTTCACCTTTTTGTCCCCCCTTTCCCTCTTTGTCCTACCCCTCCCAGTTTCTGTAAAGTGGTTGAACCTCCACAACCGCAGGCTGAGCTCAGTTGCTGCCCCCACCTATAGCCCCAACAGCTTGCCCTCAGGAACTTTGGAGCTTGTTCTGCCCTGTGTCCACCTCCAGGTAGAAGATGCATCTGCAGCACCCTCCCCTAGATAGATTGTATGATGCTGCCTGAAATGACGTGTGGGGGCCTCCCCATTGCTCTGGGCCTGATGTTAGAGAATACCTCCCTTTCTCTTCCCTTCTTCCTCTGCTCTGGGAGGGGACTAGCCCCTCCATGCAAGGATGTCACAGTACTTCCCCCTCCTCTCTTAAGGGCAAGTCTTCTTTGTCTGGAGGAGGATGTGAGTGGGATGTGCAGGGGAAGGTCTGCGTTCCCCTCACCCACGTCCCTTCCCTTTCCCTTCCTCTCCACTTGCCTTTCCCCCCATCTTCCAGACTAACTGATCCTGAGGGTCCTATTAGTGCCTAAGTGCCTGTGAGTGCGGTAAGTACCCCTGCTCCTTCCTCAGCCTCTCCCTTCGTCTCCTTCTATTCTCTCCCCCCATGGTATTCATGAAGCTAAGGCTCCGCTCCCCAATTGGCTTTTCTCATTGCCCAGGCAGATGTGTGACTGGGTGTGTGGATGGGCCTGGGAATATTGATAATTTGGTTTATGCCTGTATTTTGTATGTAGGGAGGATCATCTATGTTTGTGTAAGAATATCTAGGTGGGTGTGTGGATGTATGGATATGTGGTTATGTGACTCCTCCTCCAGGGATGTTCCTTCCTGCTCGGGCCTTTGTCTGGAGGGTTGGGGCTTGAGTCGCTGTAGGGTGGATTGAACCCTACAAAGAGGCCAACAGGGAGAAGCTTCTGAGGGCACTCCCTCTCTCCCCTCCTCAGGTGGACATTTCCATCTTTTCCTCCTCTCTTCCTCCCATCCTTGTCTTCACCTCGAGGCTTGGGAGAGAGGAGGCAGTCTAGAAACTCTTCCCCTCCCTCTTTCCAAAGAAGCTCTTTTGTTTAGTGTTATTTAATTAAATAGTATATTCGTTTTTGTTCTGGTTTTTTCTTTCGTTCTGAGGAATTTGGGGCATCTTGTCACAGGATTATTGATAGCTTGGATTTCTTCCTTTGAGAACTTCCTGTTGTTTTGATCTATTGGAGAATGACTCAATCTCAGAAACCGGAATCATTTCCTTCTATATCTTTTATATACAACAGTACTTAAAGATTTTTACTGAAAAGTGTCTTCCCTTATTTAACTGCATTCCATCTGTTTGTGCAAAAACATTTCAATTTTGTAGATGCAGAATTATCCATTTTACCGTCTGTGAACATTAGTCTAAGTCTTGTGCCTCCAATTCCATGTGTCTCTCCACTATGCCAATTCACTGGTGCCAGAACAGCTGGTCCTGGAGAGAAGAAAGCCTCCAATATGAACAGTTTTAGAAGAAAATTTATTAGTGCCATGTACACTGAAGCAGAAAAGAGGGTTTGGCTCCCTTCAGGCTATGAAAGGTTTATATGACACAGCACTTAGACCAGGGTACCCACACATAAATGGTGGAGGCATACAAGCTGCCACCCTGAGTGAGCCACCCACCCCCACCCCCGCGGTCCCTTCCCTCCCAACCTGATGTTCTCCTCCATCCTGCAGGAAGGAGGTTGAGCCCTGCCCCTCCCCAGCCCAGCCTTTCCTCCTGTGCTCTGGGGAATGGGAGGAATCCAAGTCCCTTTCCAAGGTTGCTGGTTTGCAGAAACTGCTACAGCAACTGTGCTCTTTCTTCACTTTTGTGGAGTCCAGGACAACCCTCCTTGGCCCTACCCTTTCCCCTCTTTGTCCTCCCCCTTCCAATCTTTCCCTCCTTTCCCCTCTTTCTCCTGCCCATTCCCCTGTTTTTCTCCCCTTTTCTACCTTCTCCTTCCCCTCTTGTCCTTATTCCCCTTTGTCCTCCCTTCACAATTTCTATGAAGTGACCGACCTTCCACAACCCCAAGCTGAGTTCAGCTGCTGCCTCGTCTCCTCCTCCAGCCTCAGTAGCCTGCCATCAGGAACCTAGGAGCTTGATCAGCTCCTGTCCCATCTCCAGGTGGAGGATTCACCTGAGGTCCCCTCCCCTAGCCAGTTTAGGTCATTGGGTCTGAGAGAAAGGACTGTGGGGGTTCCACACTGCTCTCGGGCTGATGTTAGGTATTCCTTCCTCTTCCCTTCCCCTTCTGCCCTGGGAGGAGACCAGCCCTTCCCTGCAGTGAAGTCACAGTGCCCATTCCCTCTCACTCTATATTAAGTACAATTCTTCTTTGTCTGGAAGAGGATGTGAGGGTCAAGCAGGGACTGGTCTGAGTGCAGTTCACCCTCTTTCCTTCCACTTCCCCTCCACACCCCACCATGCACTCGGTTACCCCCATCTTCCAGCCTGACCGATCCTGAGGGTACTGCTAGTGCCTAAGTGACTGTGAATGAGGTACGTGCCCCCTCTTTGCTCCTGCCTCAGCCTCTCCCTTTCTTCTTCTAGCTTCCCTTAGTCCCCTGGGAGGATATATGTAAGGGTGGGTAGAAGAGCCCGGGATATTCATCATCTTTCTTTATTCGTGTGTTGTGTATATAGGTAGAATAATTTCTGTGTGTGCGTGTGTGTGTGTGTGTGTGTGTGTGTGTGTGTGTGTTCAGGGATGATCATATTTATGTCTGCTGCTGCCTCGGGCTTCCTGCTGGCCCAGATATTTGTCTGGAGGTCTTGGGCCTGGAGGCGGGAGGGTCGTTGGATGGGGTGCAGTACAGTCTAGCAAGGGGAAGCATTTGGGGACAGTCCCTCCCTCCCTTCCTGAAGTCGAGGTTTCCATCCTTTTTTCCTCCCTTCCTCCCATCCTTAGCTTGTTCTCAGGGTTGGAGAGAGAGGAGACAGTCTTCCACTCCCCTTCTTCAGATCATCTCTTTTTTTAGTGTTATTTAATTAAATCGTAAATTCGTTTTTGTTCTGGTTTGAATCAGAATCCGATGAAAGGGGCATTTCCAGGTATTTGTGGTTGAAGAGAAAAAGGGAACTGTCCCTGAACTGCAGATCTGTATGATTTGCAGACAGAAATAAAAGAGTTTTTTTAATGTGCACTTCTCTCATTGTGAGAGATTTGGAGCATTTTGTCGAAGGGTTATTGATAGCTTGGATTTCTTCCTTGAAAACTTCCTGTTCCTTTGACTGCTGGAGAATGGCTCAATCTTAGAAACTGGAATCAATTCTTTCTATATCTTGGGTATGCAACCATCCTTAAAGAACTGTACTGCAAAGATATTATTCTTCATTTAATTAAATTTTATCTGTTTGTGCAAAAACATTTCAACTTGATAGAAGCAGAATTATTCATTTTCCTTTCTGCGAGTCTCTCCATAGCTTGTTGTATCATAACCTCTTCCCTTAATAGATGTGAAAAGTAATTTCCTCCTTGCTCCTCTAAGTTATTATGGATTCTCCTTTGACACCTAATTCTTGTGTCTATTTGTACTTTAATTTGAAATATGCAGTATGAAGTGTTGCTGTCCTATCAAATTTCTGAAAAACTGCTTTTACCTTATTCCATCTATATTTTTTAATCAAAAAGTATGTCTTGCCCTTCCCTTCACCCAGCTTGTCTTTGGATTTATTAAACACTTTTATTTCCTTGCTTGTACATATTGCATACCTAAACTTTCCCATATATCAGCCTCTTAATTTCTAACAATTTCTATTTGTTTTCAGGACAGCTAGGTATTCTTCAGGGCCTGAAGACAGGAAGATTCATCTTCTTTAGTTCAAGCCTGGCCTCAGACATCAGCTGCACAACCCTGGGAAAGTCATGACCCTGTTTTCTTCAGTTTCTTATCTGTCAAATGAGTTAGAGAAGGAAATGGCAAAACACTCCAGTGTCTGGTCAGGAAAACTCAGGCAAGACTAAACAATAACTATAATTGTTTCCATAATCACTGGTATGTAGCAGAGTTTGAGATTTGCTACTGATAATCACCCCAAACCCCTTTCTTTGCTCCTCCTTCCCCCCATTATTTCTCTTGAGATATTTGACCTCCTTAAAAAAAATTTTATTTGTGTTTTCTGTTTTTTCTATCGCCAGAGTATTTCATGTATCCCTGCCTCTCCCCATTCGCCAGAGCTATGCCATGTAACAAATTGTCTTTTTGTTTCAGGAAGGAAAAGAAAAACAAGCACAACTGATCAATGCATTTGGGAAAAGGTGTGCAATGTTTAACACCTGTGGAGTTCTGGCCTCCTAGACAGGGTAGGGTGAGGCTGATACTGCCTTCTCATGTTTGGTTTTCAGTACCACTTGATCTTTAACATTTTGGTATAGGTACTTTTAATTTTTTGTATGTAAATCTTTCTGTCTAAATTGTTGTAGTTACTGTGTGTATATACTGTTTTCTTGGCTCTGCTGAATTCACTTTGCATCAATTCACAAAGCTCTTTCCATACCTCTCTATACTCATCTAACACATCATTTCTTATAGCATGGTACCAGTATTCCATGACATTCATGTTCCATGCCTTCTTTAGTCATTCCACAGTTGATAAGCATCTACACTGTTTCCAATTCATACCTGTCACAAAAAAGTGCTGTTATAAATGTTTTGGAGTGTATGGGGACTTTTTTCTTATTGATGGCTTCCTTGGGGTGTAATCGAGTCCTAGTTTTAAAGACTTTGGACATTTTCTTGTTTTTCTTGCAGAATTTCAAATTGCTTTCTGAAGTGGATGTGCCATTTCACAGCTCCACCAACAGTGTATTAGTTTGTGTATACTTCCCCACTCTTATTTAGGTATCAAAACCTTATTTGTGCCATAAAAGAAATTTGATAGGACTTTTACTTTTCCTGTTGTTTCATATAGTTTATATAGTATGGGGATGAAATATTTTTTAAAATATTTAATAGAATTCTCTTTCAAACCCATGTGGTCTTGGGGATTTGTTCCTAGGTAACTCACTTGTGCCATGTTCAGTGTTTTCTTTTAAGGTAGGGTTGTTTACGTATTCTATTTCCTCTTTTGGTAACATGGGCATTTTATATTTTTGTAAGTTCATCCATTTCATGTAGATTGTCAGTTTTCCAGGCATATGATTGGGCCAAAAACCTCCTAAGCATTGCTTTAATTTCATCTTTATAGGTTATGCATTCGCCCTCTTGTTTTTGAGACTGGAAATTTGGTTTTCTTCTTGTTTTTGTTAATCAACTGAACTAATGGTTTATCTATTTGATGAGTATTTCCAAAAAACCAGCAAGTCGGCATCTACTTATATTTATTATTCCGAGTCTTTAAAATGTTTTCATAATCTCATCTTTGATTTAGTGATTTCCATTTTGGCGTTTAATTGAAGACCTTTCAGTGTTCTTTTTCTGCTTTTTAAAATTCCATGCCCACTTCCTTCACGCCTTCTTTCACTGTTTTGTTGATGTAAGCATTTAAAGACAGGGAGAAATTTCCCCTAAGTACTGCTTTGGCTGGATCCCACACACTTTGATATGCTGCCACATTGTTGTAATTGACTTTAATGAAATTATTGGTTAATTAGATGATTTGTTCTTCAATCCACTCATTCTTTAAGATCAGATTATTTGGTTTCCAATTAATTATTAATCTGTGTTTCCACACCTTGGTATTTTGTATTGCACTGTGTTCTGTAAAAAAACTGCATTTAATATTTCTGTATTTGTCCATTTGTTTATGAGGTTTCACATGCTAATATATGCTCATTTTTTGAAGGTGCCATGTATGGCTGATCAAAAAGTTATATTCCTTTTTATTTCTATTCAGTTTTCTCCAGGGTTCCAACATGTCTGACTTTTCTAATAATCTTTTCCTCTCCTTAACTTCTTTTTAAATTTATTTTATTCATGGATTTGTCCAATTCTGGGAGGGGGAATTCAGTAAATTTTGATATTTCCTTCAGTAAATCATTTAACCTTTTCTTTACAGAAGTTGGATGCTCTGCCATTTGGTGCCCATTTGGTTATTATTGATATTATTTCATTGTCTATGGTACATTTTAGCAAGATGTACTTTCTCTGCTCATCTCTGAATTAGGTTTCTGTCACCTTTTGCTTTGTCTAAGATCATGAGTTCTACCATTGCCTTTTATTCTTCATCTAAAGGCAAGGTGTATTTAGTGGGAGACTGTTGAGAGAGGGGCGGGGAGCAGATTGTCTAAAGCTTTTGGCAGTTTTACACTTCTCACTCTACTGTTTTCAGTCCTAGTTCAGGGGTTTGAAAGTTTTTGTGGTTCCAAAGTGATGTGATTTTGGAATAGCTTAGTTCATTTCGTTGCTGGTCTGTGCTCTGGTCCTTACCCAGGAAGAACCACTGATACCTTGGGAGTGCAATCGATACTGCTCCACAAGATCCCTGCACCTTCTTGCCAGAATGTGCTCCTCTCTGGCCTTGAAATGTGACCCAGAAGTCTGTAAAGGAAATGGGGTGTCCAAACAGCTTCCAGTAATTTATCTAGTGCTATCACAGGTGTCTCTGTCGCATCTTTCTAGTCAATTTCTAGATCCCCTTACTGTCTCTGGCTTGAGAGCCCCAAAGCTGCTGCTGCTTCTGACTATTAAAATTTAAAAAATAAATATAATAACTTAATAAAATAAGAATATGATAAAAAGGAATAACAAAATAATTAGAAAATGACTCTGAGTTACAAAATTTCCAAATAAATTAATAATGATTTCATAGTAATGATTGACAGGTTTCCTTTCCATTGGGTCAGCTAATTCCTCAGTAATAAAAATCACACAAAGGAGTGATTTCAGAGCTTCTTTTTATAAGAGAAAAGAGGAATAGGAAATTACAGCAATCTTAGAGAACTTGTTTGGAACATAATTCAGTTGGAACAGGCAGGTTATCCGAGTGCCTGGCTTCTTCCAGGCTTTCTTAACCCAAATTCCTGCTGTTGACAACATTCAGGTGGAAAAGTGGGATTACCCCAGAAGTGCTTGCTCCACATTTTACCACCAGAAAGCTTCCTTTCAAGGGGCCTGTAGTTTGAACTAAGACTGGGAAAGAGGAACTAATGATTTGTAATTAGCAATCACCCTCCACCCCCACCCCCCATCTGGTACTTGCCAGAAAGGGTAACTTAATCTCACAAGACTACACTACTTGACTGATCCTTAAACTCTAAATGAAGAATAACGAGGCAGTTTATTCCCGAAGTCTATCGAATTTAAACTTTTGTCAACTCCACTTTCTCCAGCTGCCATAAAGGGGAAGTTCTTTAAAAATAATTTTAAAAATTTTGCCTTTAGACACAGTCTTCGAATACTTTATTTTGTTCCAACAGTGATATATATCTTACTCTAAATTATGTGCTACTAAATAAGGACGTCTTGTCAGTCTGTCTATTCATTAAATCTATAGGTGACCTAGACTTAAAAGAATACCTTTATTAGTTTGTCTTAGCTCTTAGGGCTAGCTTTTCTTGAAGAAGGAAGCTTTATCCTACAATCCAACTAAAATTAAATCAAAGTGATCAATACTAACTGACCGAAATGTTGTTCCTTTTCAGGTCACCTCTTAGGCCGACCAAGGGTGTTTCATTCACATGGACTCCATTCCATACTCCACACCTATGTTACAGATTTCTTCCAGCTTCTCAAGTTGTCTTGACCTTGAGAGATGTCTCATCCTGACCTTTTGTTGGCTCTACCACTAGAAAATTTGATGTGAGGCATTATTTGGAATTGGTTTGGTGGGGAATGTTGAAAGAGCTTGGCTTAATGCTTCCTCTACTCGTCTTTCTAGGTAACAACTTCTTGAATTGCATCAGCGATCATTTGATCCTTTGTGAAGCGCAGGAATCGTCAAAGGAAAGAGGGCATGATCACCTGACTGAGCATTTTCACTGGCTGGGCCCCATACCTGATAGGCTCTCACTTTTCATTTCCACTTCTTGGCTTCCCTGGCATCCTTCACATACCAGAACAAATCCTACCTCCTACAGGAAGTCTTTCTTTGTCCCTTCTAATTCTGGACCCTTCCCACTGCTTAGTTCTTCCACTTTATTACTCCAAGATCTTATCTGTCCATAGCTATTTGCATGTTATCTTCCCCATTAGACTGTCTTTTTCCTTTCTTTCTCTCCTTAGCACTTATCAATGTGCCTGGCACATAGGAAGTGCTTAATGTATCTTCGTTGACTGACTATTCTAGATCAGCTTCTCAGTAATAGGAAGGAACTGGTTACTAGAATGGAAATGATGGGAATGCTGGGAGGAAATAACCTCTCCATCCCAGAATTTGTGATAAAGGAGAGGCAATCTGGACATAGTCTGAGAAGTCAAAAAACCTAGTAATTTAGTGTTCCAGAAATCCAAAGAACATAATCACTGGATGAAAGGACTTACTTCTTACCAACACCTTCTGAACACACTGAAAAGCAGCATGGTGAGAGTTAGGTAAAGACAAACATCTCACAACATAAAGCAAGACAAGTTCCCAATGAACTCATGAGTTAGACATAAAGACAGATATTATAAACAAATTCCAGAGTTGAGAAATTACCTTTCTCATCTCTCTACAGAGAAAGAGTTCAGGAACAAAGAAGAGATAGACAGGATCCAAGTAAGGAAAAATGTTCATTCACATTACGTTCATTTAAATTAATTCAATTGTTTTTGTGAAAAGAAAACTAATGCAACTAAAACTAGAAGAAAGCCAGTAAATGGGGAGACATCTGTGCAGAAAATTTCACAGTTATGTACGGTGTATAGAGAATCAATTTTCCTTTGGACACTTAAAAGGAATTTCCCAACTGATAAGCGGTCAAAGCCTATAAACCAGTAGTTTTCTCAGGACAAAATCTGAACTATCTACAAACATATGGAACAATGTCCAAAATTACTAATAGTTAGGAAAATGCAAATGAAAGTAACTCTGATGTTCTACTTCATAACCATAGGGCATTGGTACTAAGGAAAAGTAGATAGGTAGTCAAGAGAACCAGTAATTGGCCTTTACCAACTAATTGATAAAATCACAGGATAAAAGGGAAATGACAGTTATTGGAGAGACTGTGTGAAAACAAGCCCAGTAATAAAGTGTTGGTGCTGCTATCAGGAGGTCCAAGCAATCAGGGAATCATTTTTAAAGTATGTTCCCAAAACACTAAACTAAGCATGATTTTTTTTACCCAGCTATGTACTAGACCTATAGACCAAAAAGATCAAAGAAAAATGGGAAAGACTTGCATGTGCAAAAATATTGATAACATCCTTTTTTATAGTAGTCACAATGTAGAGACTAATGGGATGCCCTTCAATTGGCAGAATGCCCCAAAAATTATGTTATATTATTATAATGGAATATTATCCCATGATAAGAAATGCCTAAGTGAAGTGCTGAAAAGAAACTTGGAACATCAAGTTTCAAGAATCAAACGCCTTTTATATGGATAAAAAATTAGACTTGCTCTTTTTTGTCTCCATAGGTCAGGACGATGAGCAGTAGTTTGAAGTTATAAAGGGGCCAATTTAGACCTGATATAAAGAAAAACTTGTTAAAAATGAGCATTTTCCTAAAGAATAGTGGGCTGACTTGAAGAGGTGTTGGGTGCCCCCTCCTTGGTATTCAAGGAAAAGTTCAATGACTATTTGTCTCTATTTGTTTTGACACTGAAAATTCCTTTTATGCATAAATTGGATGAGGTGGCTGCTGTGGTCCCTTCTAACTCTCAAGGTTTTGTAACTTGCGTGAACCAAGGCTGACAGGAAAATCTGAGGACAACATATGGATTTTTCAATGGTATCTCATTTGCCTCCAGATTCATGTAAAGATAATTTTCAACACTCACTTAAAAATATTTTGAGTTGTAAGCTTTTGCCCTCCTTCCCTCACCTTTCCTCTCCCTGAGAGTAAGAAATCTGAGATGGGTTATACATGCTCAATCATACAAATCATATTATCATTTTAATCATGTTGTGAAAGAATACGTATAAAAAGGGGGGAAATCATGAAAAAATGCAGAAAGTGAAAAACTGTGTGTTTGATCTGCACTTAGAATTCATGAGTTCTTTTACTGGAGGCTAATAGCATCTTTCATCATGAGTCCTTTGGAATTGTCTTGGATCTTTGTATTGCTGAGAACAGGTAAGTCATTCACAGTTGATCATCCTGCAATATTGCTCTTACTGTGAACAGTGTTCTCCTGGTTCTACTCAGTTCATTTTGCATGAGTTCATTTAAGAATTTCCAGGTTATTCTGAAATTTAGGTGCACATCACATCTTGTAACACAGTAATATTCCATTCCAGTCATATGTGACAAGTTGTTCAGCCATTCCCCAGTAAAGGTACATCCCCTCGATTTCCAGTTTTTGCCATCATAAAAATGAGGTGTTACAAGTTTTTTGTACAAACAGGTCTTTCCCCTCATTTTCATCTCCTTTGGATATATACTGAGAAGTGGTTGTTGTTGTTGTGCTTGTCCTTCATTCTCGAAGAGGACCATGGCATCAAGGTGATGACATGACTGCAGTTAGCTTTGATTTCAGAGAGGAAGGGCTGCGCAAGGATACCACCCTCACTTTCTTCTCCTGAGCCATCTGGGTCCAGTGGCCTGATATTCATCAGGATGACTGCAGATGGCCCAGGGTGCAATATGAGACCCGGGGCCTTTCAGGGTAAGGTCTTATCACATTCTCACTTTGAGTAAATTATTTGATCAAAGGGTATGCACACATTTCTAGCCCTTTGGGGATAATTTGAAATAGTTCTCCTCAATGCCTGGACTGAGTCATAACTCCACCAACAGTGCTTTAATATGCCATCTTTTTCATGTCCACTCCTACATTTCTTATTTTCCTTTTTAGTCATGTTAGGCAGTCTCCTAGGAGTGAGCTGGTACCTCAGAGTTGTTTTAATTTGCATTTCACTTATCAGTAGTGATTTCTTGCATTTTTGCCCCATGACTATAGATACCTTTGGTTTCTTTGATCTGAAAGATCATCTGAAAGATCTGTTCATATCCTTTAACAACTTATAAATCGAGGAAAAAGTTGTATTCTTATAAATTTAATGTAGTTCTCTATATATTTGAGAAATAAGGCCTTTATCAAAGACAGTTATTGTATAAATAGTTTCCAGCTTTTTTCTTTCCTTCTAATCTTGGTTCCATTGATTTTTTTTGGGCAAACCACTTTTCACTTCAAAAAATTAAAATTGCCCATTTGCTGTCTCATAATGTGCATAATGTTTGGCAGTAAAATCTTACCTTCTCCATAGATCTGACAGGTAGAAACTATTCCTGGCTCTCCTCATTTGCTTATGGTATCTCTCCTTATGTCTAAATCACCTATCCATTTTGATCTTACCTTGTTCTTGTTCATCCTTCCTTCTGAAAGAAGACCAGTGACATCAGGAGGTGATGTCTTCACTTGCAAGTGAATTGGACAAAATGAGCCAGTTATGTGCAAAGTCATCCTTTCCTCCAGAATCATCTGAGGCCAGTAGCATTGGTCAGCACCACTGGAGATGGCCCCAGATGTAGTGGGAGACCTTTGCCTTTTCAAGATAAGGTCTTAGCAAGTCTCAGTTTGTCTGAGGCAATTCCCATCCATTGATTTAAGGTGAGGTAAAAATGAGGCAAAAGATGTCTAGTTTGCCTACTAAAAGAAAAATCCAACTGGGAGAGGAAGACTCCCAGGGTTTCTGGTCAGAACAGAAATAATTGCTGTTGACACTCACCCTGAACCATCAGAGTGGCATAAATCAGGTTGGACTATTCCCCACTGAGTGAGAGCCAGAGTGATTTGGGTTTAAGGCATAGTCTAGTTTTGTTTTATCAAATGCTGCTTTCCCAGAGCTCTGTTTAAAAAAATGGCAAATGATATTAGATGGGACAGAAGAGTTCATTTCCCCAGATATTTTTTAGTGATAGAATAAATAAGTAGGGAAGAGAACAAAAGATCTAGCTATCAAACTCCAGGATATCTTGTGAGATTTATGGACCAAAATTAAGATTACTTTGGGCATAGCACCATAGTATACAATTTAAAGTCTTGGTCAAAACTCAGTTTCCACAATGCTGTTTTCCATTTCCCCCCCCCCCCCCGAAGTTTATATTAATAGTGAGCTCTTGTCAAAAAAAGCAAGGCTACTTGGGTTTATCAAATACTACATTATTTTGGTCATTTACAACTGTGTCTTGTGTACCTAATCCGTTCCATTGATACGCTATTCCATTTCTTTGCCAGTACCAGATAGTGTTGATGATTAGTACTTCGAATACAGTCTGATTTCTGATACGGCTAAGCCACTTTCCTTCCCATTTGTTTTCAGTAATTCCCTTGATATTCTTGACCTTTTGTTCTTCCAGACGAATTTTGTTATGGCTTTTTTTTCTAGCTCTGTAAAATAATATTTAGGTAGTTTGATTGGTATGGCACTGAATTAGTAAATTATTTTAGGTAGAATTGTCATCTTTATTATATTGATTCAGCCTACCCATGAGCAACCAATTATTTCCCATTTGATTAGACGTGACTTAATTTGGGAGAAAAGTGTTTTGTAATTGTGTTCTTATAGGTTTATCTTGGCAGGTAGACTCCCAAGTATTCTATATTGTCTAAAGTTGCTTTAAATGGAATTTTTCTTTCTGTCTCTTGCTGTTGCACTTTGTTAATATATCCTGAAACTGTGGAAAAGTTGGTCATGATTTCAACTAGTTCTCTGGTTGATCCTCTAGGATTCCTTAAGTATACCATCACATCTTCTGCATAAAGTGATAGTTTTGTTTCCTTGTTGCCTATTCTAATTCCTTCAATTTCTTTTTCTTCTCTTGTTGTTAGAGACAATACTTCCAGTACAATATTGAATAATAGTGGTGATAATGGGAATCCTTGTTTTACCCCTGATCTTATTGGGGAAATTTCTAGCTTGTTCTCATTACAGAAAATGCTTGCTTATGACTTTAGAGAGATACTACTTATCAGTATGAGGAAAGCTCCATTTATTCCTATGGTCTCTAGTGTTTTTTCCCAGCAATGGATGCTGCATTTTCTCAAAACTTTTTCTTCACTTCTTGAGATAATCATATGATTTCTGTTTTTTTTTTTATTTACACGGTCACTTATGCAGATAGTTTTCCTAATATTGAACCAACCCTACATTCCTTGTATAAATCCCACCTGGTCCTAGTTTTTGATCCTAACAGTATATTGCTGCAATCTCCTTGCTAGTACTTTATTTAAAATTTCTGCATCAGTGTTTGGGAAATTGGTCTATTGTTTTCTTTCTCTGTCTTAGCTCTTTCTGGTTTAGGAATCAGCACCATATTGGCATCTTGAAAAGAATTTGACTGAACTCCTCCTTTGTCTATTTTCCCAAATACGTTATATAATATTGGATTTTTAATGTTGGGTAGTATTCACTTGTGAATTCTTCTCACCCTTACGATGTTTTCTTGGGGAGTTCACTGAGGATTTGTTCAGCTTCTTTTTGTAAAATGGGGTTACATATTCCAATTCATTTTGCATTATTCTGGACAATTATATGTTTGCAAATATTCATCTTTTTCACTTCAATTGTCAGATTTATTGACATACATTTGACATTGTAGCACCTAATCATTGTTTTAATTTCCTCTTCTTTGGTGGTGAATTCACTTTCTTCATTTTCAATACTGGTCATTTGGTTTTTGTCTTTCCTTTTATAACCAAATGAACCAATGGTTTACATTTCATTCTCCCCCCATTAATTCAGCCCTTCATTTGATTTCTAAGTTCAGTGTTTTTTTTAACTTTACTTCTTTTAAATCCCCTTTGATTTTTAATATTTTCAAATCATTGTTCAGTTGAGGATTTTCACATTGTTCTTCTGTTTTTTTAGTTGCTTGCCAAATTGATCAGTTCTTTCCCTATTTTACTGATGTAAGTCGTTAGAGGTGTAAAATTTGTATGTATCCCACAAATCGTGGTCCATTGTCTCATTACTGTCCAGAGTTCTTTCATATCTAACTTTTCTAAAATTCTAATCACCTCCTTAAGTTTGGTCTTCTTTATTTTGTGGTTAGATGGAATGATTTCTGAGAGGGGAAAGTTCAGGATCCACACTAGTAGTTTCACTGCTAATTTTTTCTTGTAACTCTGTTATACCATTTGGCGCATTTTAACAAGAAGTACTTAGCATCGCTTTTCATTGGATCCATTTTCACTTTTACTTTGTCTGAGATATAGATTGCTATCCCTACTTTGTTTTTCTTACTTCAGATGAAACAAAATGTATTCTGCTGTGGCTTTTTACCTTTACTCTGCATGTGTCTCTACTTCAAATGTTTCCTCTAAACATCATTCTGTAGGATTTTAGGTTGTAATCCACTCTGCTGCTTGTCTCTCTTTTGTGGGGGTCTTCATCCCATTCACATTTACAGTGACGATGACTAACTGTGTATTTACCCTATTTATACTTTGCTTTCTCTCTCCTTTAACCCTGTCCCTCCTAACTAGTACATTGATTCTGACTACCCTTTCCTTCAATATGCTCTCCCTTCTTTCAGCCCCGCCCCCACATATTCTTGCCCCCCTTGACTCTTATTTCCCTATAGGGTGAGATAGATTTCTATACCAAACTGAACGTGTATGACATTTCCTCTTTGAGTCAAATCTATTGAGAGAAGGTTTCAGGCCATGCCCACCCCCTCCCTTCTTTCCTTCCACTGTAATACGTCTTTTGCCCCTTTAAATATGTTATTATTTATTCCATTCTTCCTCTCCCTTCCTTCTTCTCCCTGTACAGTCCAAATCCTCACGCTTTAATTTTTCGTATCATCCTGTTAAAGTCAATTTATACCCATATCCTCAGTCTGTATATACTCCTTCTTCCTGCCCTATTAGAGATAGAATTCTTAAGAGTTACAATTATCAATTTGGGGTGGGTCTACCAGGCTGGCAGAGTTAAAATCAGGGATTTGCTTGAGCTTTCCACCAAACCCCTCCAAATACGTGGCAAAAAGGAATCTAAACAACTTCTAGAGCAGCATAACCCTCAAAAGGACAGAGTGAAACAAATTTCCAGCTCAAAACAACATGGATGATCGATGGAAAAGTTCTATTGCCCTGATTCAGGGGAATGAATCACTGGCAGCTGTGGTGGTTTCTGCATTGTGGGTTGAGCTATAGCTCTCTCTTGAGTGTTTAGAGTCAGGAAGAACTGAGTTCAGATTCTACCTCTGATATACTTATAAATGGACAAGTCTTTTTTCATCTCTCCACCATTTTGGTGCTGGCCTGGGCTAATTAAACTCAATGCTGAGAAGGTTTCCCTGAGACGTTCCTGTTTCAGTTTCACAGGTAACAAACTTGCTAGGACACATACCATCCAAGGGATGGAATTCCTTATGGTATGCCCTGATGAGATGTTGTGTGATTCCAAAGAAAGAAGCAGTCCATGCCAGTGAGGATTATATATGTCAGTTTTACTAGGCTTCCTGGAGCAAAATGCTTTGTGTAAGGCAATTTGCTCGTGAGACCAGCCCTATGGTGGCAACAGGATGGAGTGTTGGATCCTGCACTGCCCATGGGTCAGGCCAGGTGTTGTACAGGGAGAGAACAAAGAAGGCCAAAAGCCAGGGATGACTGGTGGTTATTTTATTTATCTGAGGTTTTCCCATGGGACAACTGAAGCTTCTCTTACTGTTTACATTAAGGGTAGTTTACAACCTCTTTGGGGTGATAGGTCCCACTCTCAGACCCTTGCACTCACTGTACATAAAGCTACTTGGGGAGTACGGAACACAGGTAGGGCAACTAGAGCTTTTCCTTAGGGTGGTTGGTGAATTTAGAAGGGACTGAGCACTTATGGAACTTTACTGATGTGAGAATAAGCTAATTTCTTACCCTTCCCTGACATCAAGGCAGCTTCATGGACAGTGACCTGGCGATACTCCTCTAGGATCTCTGAATTTTTCCATCTCAGTCGTTCACTGGTTAGAGCACTGTGCCTGGAGTTAGGAAGATCTGGGTTCAAATCCAGCCTCAGGCACTTACATGCTATGGGACCTTGAGCAAGGGCAAGTCCAAATGTTTCTGCCCCCTCAGTAATTTAAGCAACCCATCTGAATGTGTCTCTCATCTTACAGAAGGGTCTGGGACATTGAGAGGTGAGGTGACTTGAGTGTGGTCACGCTGCTAGTATGGATCTGAGGCAGGACTTGAATTCTGAGCCCTTCCGACTCTGAAGCAGAGATCCTTGGGCCTCAGAGAATCTCTCCTTCCCATCCAGACACAGTTCATGCATCACCTTTCCATGAAGCCTTTGTTGATCCCAGCTGCTAGTGGCCTGGCTCCCAGACTGCCCTTGTACTTTGATTTCATTTGTCTTTAATCTCTATATAATTTTATGCATTTTCTGTCTCATTAGAACCTAAGCTTCTAGTAGTTAGGGACTGTGTATCTCCAGAATCTAGCCCTGCACCTTTTATGCAGAGGTACTTACGAAATGCTTATTGATTGTTTAATTAGCACACCTGTCTTCAGCATATGTGAGAAGCTTGATCTATTCCTAAGGAATGAGTAAATTATTGAGTTGTAGATCTAAGCTAGAGTGAATATTAATGATTATAATTAAATATTTCATAGATGTCTCATGTATAATTTTCATCACTCCGCATTTTGTTATTTTAGTGATCATATTTACTTCATGTATTCCCAAATACTTTAATTTGATACATGCTGTGAGGTGTTGAATTCCTATCAAATTCCTGCCAAATTACTCTACAGTTATGCCATCTGTTTTTTGTTATTGTTTCTGTTCTTTCAACTGCATAGTTTTGCTTTGTGTAAATGGACTGTTGGGCAAGGGAGGGAGGCAGGAAGTGGGTCACCCACTTGTGAAGGTGGGTGCAAGGAGATAGTTTAAGGACACTCGGCAGCCAGGGACCAAGAAGCCAGAGCAGGAGAAGGATCAGACGATGGTGGAGCCATCCACATGATGACCTGGCTAGAATCGAGAAGAAGAACAAGTGTGGAATAGGCCAGACATGGTCACACACAGGATAGGACAAGCTGTGATACATGAACTGAAGAAAGACACACAATACCCAAGCATGAATGGACAGAAGACAGTCAGGTGGATACCAGACACAGATAAATGGGCAGAACATCCAAAAGTCTCCTCTCTCAGCACTGGAAGTCTCAAGTCAAGCCCTGATCCTGAGAGTGCAGAACTGGAAGGAATCACTCTGCACATAGAAAACCTCTTTCTTTCCCCTTCCCATCTCCCCTTGAATAACTTTTAGATACTTGACTTCATTTAAAAACTTTTTACTGGCGTTTTCTGCATCTTACGTCATGTTTTCCCATGTATTCCTCCCTCTCCCTATCCTCTTCTCTGACAGTCATGCGATGTGACAAATGATATTTTTTGTTTTAGGAGGGAAAAGCAGTCAACATAATTATAGTACACAGAGGAAAAGACAATTGAAGCAGAAGACACACTCTCTGACAACATTCCAGTTACTACAGGCTTACTCTCTGTGGAAACACATCTACCCTCCAAACACTCAGAGGAAAAGATGTTTGTGGTAGGAGACACTCTTTCTGAGAACATTCCAGTTACTACAGGCTTACTCTCTGGGAAGAACATCTAACCTCAGAATACTCAGTAGATGAGATGCTTATGGGTGGAGACACATACTCTGAGAATATTCTACTTGACAGAAGCTTGCTATCTGGGGAAGCACATCTCACCTCAGAACACTGAGTGGATGAGACACTTATGGGTGAGGACAAACTTTGAGAACATACTACTTACTACAGGCTTGCTTTCTGGGGAAGCACATCTACTCTCTGAACATTCAGAGGAAAAGATACTTGTTGCAGGAGACAGTCTCTCTAGGAACATTCCAGTTACTACAGGCTTACTGTCTGGGGAAGCACATATAGCCTCCGAACACTCAGCAGACAAGACATTTGGGGCTGAAGACAAAATCTGATAACATTCTACTTACTACAGGCTTGCTTTCTGGGGAACCACCTCTACTCTCTGAACATTCAGAGGAAAAGATACTTGTGGCAAAAAACGCACTCTCTGAAAACATTCCATTTACTTTAGGCTTATTCTCTGGGGAAACACATTGAGAAAAAAAAATGAAAAATGAAATAGAGACCTCTGAAGCATTCCTGTTGAAAAGACCAGAGCTGAAGAGAAAAATGTGACTTTCAAATACAAGATTCAAAACAAGCATTAAAAGGTAATTATGAAAGAGATGTCATAAGAAACTCAGTAAGCTTAAACTGCGTGCTTTTCTCTTAATAGAAGATGAAATGCATATCTTCTAAGGATTTTATCATTATTCAAGTAGGTAGAAGGATTCTCTTCAGAAAAGTTTGGGAGTGAGCGAATTAGGTGGGGAAAATGTAAAACAAACTGGAGAAATATGGACACTCTGGGAAAAGTAGAAGGGAGAGAAAGATTGGGAGGAATGATCTCACATAAAATATGTGTGTAAGGAAGAGTTTTTACATTGCATTGAAAAACGCGTGGCTGGGGTGGGGCTGGGGATGTCAGGCAGCCATTTCTCGGGCCTCAGTCATCTAAATTCATTCAAAAAGGGTAAATAAATATTGACTCAATTGGTCCTTAAATTCTGTCTTACCCTATAGGTAAGTAGGAGAAGGGGATAAGAGAAAAAAAAGTAGTGGCAAACAGATGAGCAGATAAAAGAAGGCAGTATCCACATGCAAAAGAGACATTAGAGGAACTACAGGATAAAATGAGAGAGAGAGAGAGAGAGAGAGAGAGAGAGAGAGAGAGAGAGAGAGAGAGAGAGAGAGAGAGAGAGAGAAGGAGAAACAGAGGAAAATCGGGAGGAAAATGCATAGTTAGTCATCCTAAAAGTGCCAGTGGAAAGAACTCATCTACAACATTGTAGCAGGTAGCCAAATGGATTAGAAAGCAGAATGGAAATCTAGAAAACTTATTTATGAAAGATTTCTGAAGAAAACTGAATGGGAATAGAGAGGAGTGCAGGCAGATGTTGTTTTGTGTAAATTCACATAAAAATTGGACTTTATGTAAAGAATTCTATAAGAAATCAGCATTTCCAAAGAATCACCCATGTAACCTTTACCAAACAGCAATGGTACCTCTTTCTTCTCCTGCCCCTCGCCTAGACACTCTGTCACCTCCTACCTGCCACTTCCCAAAAAGCCTTTAAAAAGTCCTCCACGTGAAAACAGAAGAAGAAACCTACAGAGAGAAAACCACCACTGCTATATCAGGGCTTGGCTTGGGACGTCCAACACTGAGAGGAGACCTTGGTTTCAGTCAGCCAACTCGCCAAAGAGTTTGATTGCTGATTTCTGGTATTTTGTCCATTCACCTTGGGGTACCGTGTGTCTGGGCCTTGCCTGAATATTCCGTGTCCAACCTGCCAGTGTGTTCTACCTGTCACTTCCAGCCAGGCCCTGGAGTGGCTGGCCCAATTAGCCATGGGTTCTTCCTCCTGCTCTTGCTTCTCCGTGCCCAGTCACTCCTTGTTCATGTCCTGTCAGTTCCTCGTCTGTGGGGGAACAGCCCCTTCCTGCCTCTCTCCTGTTGTTTTCCACATCCATGGACAGATTCACATTGTGGAAAGCGTCTGCAGAATAGTTCACTCAGGTTTTTTCTTTTAAATATTTACTTAGTATTTTATTTTTCCTCAATTACATGTAAAACAGTTTTTAACATTAGTTTATTAAATTTTGAGTTCTGTATTCTCTGCCTTCCTCCCTCCTTACCACTCTCATTGAGCAGGCAAGAAATCTGATATAGGTTATATCAGATATATGTGTAGTCATGTAAAACATATTTCTTTGTTGGTCTTTTTGTAAAAGAAAACAGACCAAAAAGACCCACTTTCAATAAAAATAAAGGAGGAAAAAATGTATACTTTGATCTGCTTTCAGATGCCATCACTTTATTCTCTGGGAATGGATAGCACTTTTCATACTAAGTACTTCAGAGTTGTCCTGTGTCGTTGTGTAGTTGAGAATAGCTAAGTTATTCACAGCTGATCATCTTACAAAATGGCTATTGCTTTGTACATTGTTCTCATGCTTCTACCCATTTCACTTTCTATTAATTCATGTAAGTCAAGTAAGATTTTCCTGAGAGCATCCTGCTCATACTATTTATAGAACGATAGCATTCGATTACAATCACATTTAACAAGTTGTTCAATCTTTTCCCAACTCATGGCTATCCCCTCAATATCCAATTCATTACCACCAAAAAAGAACTTCTATAGATAGTTTTGTACATATAGGTCCTTTCCCTCTTTTCTTTTCAAAAAAATCTCTTTTGGGATACAGTCCTAGCAGTGGTGTTAGTAGGTATATATGTAAGGTAGGTATGGTTTTATATCCCTTGGGTAACGGTTCCAAATTGCTTTCCAGAATGGAAGAGTTCACAACACTACCAACAGTGTATTAATGTCTCAATTTTCCCACATCTCCTGCAACATTTGTCATTTTCCTTTTCTGTCTCATCAGCAAAATTTATAAGTGTGAGGAAGTAGCTTGGAAGTTTCTAAATTTGTGTTTCTCCAGTCAGTAATGATTTAGAGCATTTTTTCATTTGACGCCAGATAGCTTTGAATATTTCATCTGAAAACTGACTTTTCATATAGTTGATCATTTGTCAATTGGAGAATGGCTCTTATTTTTATAAATTTGAGTTATATCTCTATATACTTGAGGCACAAGGCCTTTTCCAGAGAACCTTGGCTTCCAGAATTTTTTCACAGTTATGATTGCTAATTGTATTTCTCTTCATCCTCTTTGACCCTGTTTATTCTATTCTCTCTCTGTTCACCATGCTCCTCCTCAAAAGTCTTTTACTTCTTTTTTTAATGCATTAGAAGATTTTATTCTCTGTGATATAAACACCAATGTGCACAGAGTTGACATAATCTTTTTGCTTTACAAAAAAAAAGGATGGATGGAAATATTTATAAATCCTTCAGTAGTTTGTTGTTTTTTTTAAAATCATAAATGAAATCAGCAATTGTGTCCACTTGTCATCTCTGAATACTACATGAGCTAGTGTTATCTGGGAATTTGCACTTGTGTAGGTACTGAAATTTACCTAAGTCATTTCCTCATTCTTTAAAAATACACAGCAGTGATAGCTTAGACCACTGTGGCTTTTATAATTTAAAACAATTTGAGAATAGCAAATGCTTGTTTCCTTATTAGGAAACAAGAATACTTTCTTGTCATCATCCAGTATCAAAAATATTTCACAGTTTGGTTTACCTTTACCTAAGGGTAAAATTAATCCCTCCTACACCTAGATGAATTTTTTGGTATTCAGTAGTTCCAAAAGCAAATATGTCTAAATTTAGACTAAGTCTATAATGGCAGAGTATCCATAGCTAGGTGCTAATAGTCCACGTGTTAACAAAGAGAGATTAATATAAAATGTTCACCAGCATTATTCTTAGAAATTCTGCCACAGTTCTGCTTAGTGAGAGACCTGATTGGTTCTTGAGTATTTATCATATTCCCTATGAAGAAGCAAACATCAATAGATCTCTTCAAGGTGTTTTCCAATTTGGGCTTTTAATTTCCTAAAACATAAAAGATCTTCCCGTCCAATTTCAACCATTTTTTCTTCCCACGATTTCATTTCGTTATGTATGTATGTATGTATATATATATATATATATATATATATATATATATATATACACCTGCTCCCGAGATGATGACAGACTTTTCCACTCTTCATTTAAAAGCTTCATCATTTCCTGTGACGAAATCCCTTTTGCTTCCTTAAAGTGTTCAGAAATAAAAATGTTATAACCTGAGCGAGGTTTTTTGGGCTCAAGTTAACCAAGAAGGTTAACTCTCGTTTTTTCTTTATTGCTTCTTTTCTAATCTTCCTTCAACGCTTCTCTTCTTTCAAAATTTTTTTCTTATTAGGACTGGGCTTTGCCATATGTTTAGCGGTCTCCTCTTTGTATAGCTGTAAAGCTGCCTCGGTAGCATCTTCATATACTTTCTTCTGTGATTCTGGAAGCTCCCTCCAAGCTTCAGCAAACTTTGTAATTATCTCTGTACTTCTCAAATTTGGATTCTGTTGTGTGACTATGGGTCTACGTTCCATTGTAAATCGAATATATGAAGACCAAGGCTTCTTTGGAGTATCTGATAAAATGCAGTCTTTCATAAACCGTTCCAACCCACAGAGAGAACTGCTTTGAAGAAAAATTCATCGGGGGTGGCTCCAGCAGTGCTCGGCCCCCGCAGGCAGGCCCAGGGCCTTCAGGCCACCCCACCCCCCCCAACCAGGCTCCACCACAGGAGCGCCATGGCCCAGCCCACTCTCGTCCTCCCTCAGCTTGCGGAGGCGGCACGTCCCGAGTGTCAAGTCTTTTGCTTCTGAATGCTAGTTCCCTCAATCTGCCCTCCTTTCTCTCACCCACACCCCTTCTCTTAAGTCTTTCTCCTCCTAATTTCCTGTAGGGTAAGATAGCTTTGAATACCCAATTGAGTATGCGTATTATTCCTTCTTTGAACCAGTTCCAATTAGAGTCACTTACAAGCATTTGTGGCAACTTCTATCATCTTTATCTCATCTGTAAAATATCTTTCTTGCCACTTAATAATTTACCCCCTTGCTAGGAATCCCTTTCTCTTTCTCCCAGCGCATTTCTCTTTCTAACCCCTTCATTTTATTTTTATATATCATCCCTTCATGTTCAACTCACACCTCTGCCCTCTGTCCATATACACTCCTTCTACCTGCTCTATTAATGATAAATTTCTTATGAGTTTCCACGCACAAAGGTAAACAGGTTAACTTTATTAAGTACCTTATGATTCCTCATTCCTGTTTCCCTTTTTGTGCTTCTCTTGAGTTTTGTATTTGGAAGTCAAATTTTCTATGCAACTCTCGTGTTTTCATCAAGAATTCTTCAAATCCTCTATTTCATTGAATATCCATTTTTCTCTGAAGAATACTCAGTTTCAAAAGGTAGGTGATTTTTTGGTGGTAATCCAAACTTCACTACCTTCCAGAATATCATATTACAAGCCCTGTAGCCCTTTTATGTAGAAGTTGCCCAATCTCATGTAATCCTACCCATGACTCCTCAATATTTGAAATGGTTATTTTGGCGTGCTTGTGGTATTTTCTCCTTGACGTGAGAGTTATGGGATTGGGTTCTCCTATTCCTGAGAGTTTTCTGGGATCTGGAAGAAGGTAAGCAGTGTACTCTTTCAAAATCTATTTTGCTATCTGGTTCTAGAATATCAGAGTAGTTTTCCTTGATAATTTCTTGACAGATACTGCCCAGGGTGTTTTGTGTTTTTCATTATTGCTTTATGGTATTCCAATAATTCTGAAATTATTTTCTTCTTTTTTATTAATTAATTATATTTATTTTCAGTGTTCTCCAATTATTACCTATAACTTAGATTATTATTTTCCCCTCCCTCCACTCTCTCTTCTCCCTCTTTCCCTGAGACAGTATACAATTTCGTATAGGTTCTACGCACACATTGCTGCTAAATACATTTTCATTATAGTCATGCTGTGTTGAAGAATTAAAATGAATGGGAGAAATCATATAACAAACTAAAATGCTATACACACATACACACACAAAAAAATGATCTGCTACATTCTGCGATTAAATTCCATAGTTCTTTCTCTGCATGTGGAAGGTATTTTGTCTTAGAAGACCACTGAGAATTTTTTTTAAGTCCTTGCATTGCAATGAAGTTACAAGTCTACCAGAAAAAACTCTCGCACACTGTGGTCGTTGCTGTGCACATAGTTCTCCTGGTTCTGCTCCCCTCACTCAGCATCAGATCATAAAATTCTTGCCAGGCCTCTCTGAAGTCTTCCTGCTCATCACTTCCTATAGCACAATAGTATTCCATTACATTCATATACCACAATTTATTCAGCCATTCCCCAACTGATGGGCATCCACTTGATTTCCAGTTTTTGGCCACCACAAACAGTGCCGCTATAAAAAGTTTTGTACATGTGGGACCCTTTCCCATTATTATGATCTCTTGGGGATAGAAGTGCTATTGCTTGGTCAAAGGGTATGCACATTTTTGCAGCCCCCCAGGCACAGTTCCAAATTGCTCTCCAGAATGGCCAGATCAGCTCACAGCTCCACAGACAATGTATTAGTGTTCCAACTCTCCCACATCCTCTCCAACATCCATCATCTTCCTGTTCTGTTATGTCTGCCAATCTGATAGCTGTGATGTGGTACCTCATAGTTGTTTTGATTTGCATCTCTCTAATCGAAAGTGATTTAGAACATTTTTTCACATGACTATAGATATATTCAATTTCTTCCTCTGAAAATTGCCTGTTCATATTCTTTGACCATTTATGAATTAGGGAATGACTTGTATTTTTGTGTATTTGACTCAGTTCTCTATATTCTAGAAATGAGGCCTTTATCACCGACATTAGCTGTAAAAATTCTTTCCCAGTTTTCTACATCCCTCAGAATTTTAGCTGCATTGTGTTTGGTTGTGCAAAACCTTTTCGGTTTAATGTAATCAAAATTATTCATCTTGCACTTCATAATGCTTTCTATCTCTTCTTTAGTCAAAAATTCTTCCCTTCTCCATAAATCTGATAAATACACTATTCCTTGCTCCACCAATTTGTCTGTAGTATCAATCTTTATGCCTAGATCGTGTACCCATTTGGATTTTATTCTTGTGTACAATGTCAGGCATTGGTCTAAGCCTAGTTTCCACCCCACTTTTATCCAGTTTTCCCAGCAATTTTAGTCAAACAGTGAGTTCGTATACCAGAAGCAGGGGTCCTTGGGTTTATCAAATAGTAGATTGCTATATTCATTGATTACTCTGTCTTGAGTAACTAACCTATTCCACTGATCTAATCCTCTGTTTCTTAGCCAGTACCAAATGGTTAGGATGATTGCTACTTTGAGATCTGGTAGCGCTAGGCCACCTTCCCTAGCATTTCTTTTCATTAGTTTTCTTGATATTCTGGATCTTTTGTTCTTACAGACGAATATTGATAATATTTTTTCTAGCTCTAGAAAATAATTTTCTAATAGTTTGATTGGTATGGCACTGAATAAGTAAATTAATTTAGGTAGAATTGTCATTTTTATTATATGGGCTCGACTTACCCATGAGCAACTGATGTTTTTCCTCTTACTTAGATCTGACTTTATTTGTGTGAAAAGTGTCTTGTAGTTGCATTCATATATACCCTGGGTTTGTTTTGGCAGGTAAACTCCCAAATATTTTATAGTGTCTACCCTAGCTTTAAATGGGATTTATCTTTCTATCTCTTACTGTTGGGCTTTCTTACTAATATATAGAAATGCGGAAGATTTGGGTGGGTTTATTTTGTAACCTGCAACTTTGACAAAGTTATTTATTGTTTCAAATAGTTTTTTACTTGAATCTCTGGGATTTTGTAAGTATATCATTATATCATCTGCAAAGAGTGATAACTTAGTTTCTTCTTTGCTTGTTCTAATTCCTTCAATTTCTTTATCTTGTCTAATGGCTATAGCTAACATTTCTAGTACCATATTAAATAATAGTGGTGATAATGGATATCCTTGTTTCACCCTGATTTTATTGGAAATGCATCTAGCTTATCATCATTGTATATGATGCTTGCAGAAGATTTTAGGTAGATACTGCTTATTTTTTTGTGGAACATTCCCTTTATTCCTGCGCTCTCCAATGTTTTTAATAGGAATGGGTGTTGCATTTTTTAAAACGTTTTTCTGCATCTATTGAGATAATCATGTGGTTTCTGTTAGTTTTGTTGTTGATATTAGTAATGCTAATAGTTTCCCTAATATTGAACCAGTTCTGAATTCTTGCTATGAATCTTACCTGATCATAATGTATTATTCTCGTGATAAGTTGCTGTATCTGTTTTGCTAAAATCTTATTTAAAATTTTCACATCTATACCCATTAGAGAAATTGGTCTGTAACTTTCTTTCTCTGTTTTGTCTCTTCCTGGTTTAGTTATCAAAACCATATTTGTATCATAAAAATGTTATAGAAGGACTCCTTCTTCCCCAATTTTCAAAAATAGTCTATATAGTATTGGAATTAATCTTCCCTTCCTTCTTTCAGCCCCCCTCCCTTTTACTCCCCTTTACCCTTACTATTTCTTCCCTTCCTTTTTCTTCCCCTCCCCTTTCTTCCCCCTTCCCCTCCTACTGTCTATAGAGCTAGTTAAATTTATATACTTAATGAAGTTTATTGTTCCCTCCTTGAACAAAATCAGATGAGAGTATCTCTCAAACAATACTCACCTCCCTCCCCTCTTTCCCTCTACTATAATTTTGTACTTCTTCCTGTGATGTAACTTACCGTTTTGTGCTTCCTCCTTTTCACATCTCCTGTTGCAATCCCTTCAATTGCTTAAATCATATTTTTACCATCACATCATTTACTTTATACTCGTTCCCTCTATGTATATCCCTTTTATATTTCATAATAGATGTACAATTCTCAGAATTAACAAGTATCTTCCCTTATAGGGAGGTAAACAGTTTGCCCAAGTTGAGTAACAAGTTTTTCTTTTCCCCTGTTTACCTTTTTATGCCTCCCTTGTGAATTTTCTACTGAGTTCTAGCCTTTTTGTCAGGAATGTCTAGAAATCCCTAATTTCGTTGAATGTCCATCTACTTGCCTGAAATGTTATGCTGAACTTTGTTGAGTAATTGATCCTTAGTTGTAGTCCTAGTTCCCTTGCCTTACAGAATATCATATTCCAATTCTTTCTGTCTTTTAGTGTAGAAGCTCCAAGGTCCTGTGCGATCCTGACTGTAGCTCCTTAATATTTGAATGGTTTCTTTCTGGCTGCCTGTAGTATCTTCTCCTTCACTTGATGGCTCTGGAATTCGGCAACAATATTTCTTGGAGTTTTTAGTTTGAGATCCCTTTCGGGAGGTGAATGGTGGATTCTTTCAGTGACTATTTTGCCTTCTGGATCTAGCACTTCTGGGCAGTTTTCTTTGATGATTTCTTAGAAAATATTATCCAGACTTTTTTTTTCCATTGTGACTTTCTGGTAGGCTGATAATTCTTAAATTTTCTCTCCTGGATCTATTTTCCAGGTCAGTTGTTTTTCCAATAGGTATTTCACATTTTCTTCTCTCTTTTCATTCTTTAGATTTTGTTTGACTGATTCTTCATGTCTCATAGAATCATTAGTTTCTACTTGCCCAATTCTAATTTTTATCAAATTGTTTTCTTCAGTTAACTTTTGCATCTCTTTTTCCATCTGCCCAATTATTCCTTTTAAGGAATCATTTTCTCCAGTAAGTTTTGCACTTTCTTTTCCATTTGTCCAATTTTCCCAGTTAGGTTTTGTGCTTCTTTTTCCATTTGTTCAATTTTCCTTTTTAAAGAGATGTTTTCATCAGAGAATTCTTTTTTCATACTTTTCAAATCATTGACCAGCTTTTCTTCTATTTCCTTCTTCAGCTGTTCCAGGAGAGATCTTTGTGCATGCGAGCAGTTCATTGTCCCTTCTGAAGTTTCAGATGGAAGTACATTCTCACTACTGAATTTTTTGGTATTCTTCTTTTGGTCATTGCCCCCATAGAAAGAGTCTATGTTTTTTTCACCCTTGTTTTGCTTTCTTTTGCTCATGATGGTGATTTGTGTTGTGGTTTCTGGTTCTTTCAGTTACAAGTTGCAGAACTTGGTGTTGAGCTGACTGGTGTAAAAAAGCTAAGGGCAGATGCCTTTTTATCTTTTTGTTTTGCGTTTTCCAGATCAGCCTTGAGGCTAGCTTGTTAAGTGTGGGGGAGGGGTGGTCTGGTCATGGGAGATCTCCTCAGCTGAGTTGAGGCAAAGGCAAGCTCAGGGGTTGGTGATCTTAGGTGCCCTATTGTCTTCCCATTTTCCCTGGAGAATTGGGGCACACCTAGGTCCTAGTGAGAGTTTCACCTCCCCTGGAGCTCCTCTCCTAGCACTGAGGCACACTTGTGTCGTAGTGCGAGTTTCTACAACCCTGGGACCCCTCTTCTTCTGGTTTACCTCTGCCACAGTAAGAGGAATCCCACTTTGCTATTTTCCTAGCCTCAGGTGTTATGAGACTGTTTGCCCCTTCACTGTTTCCACTGATCCAGGGTTTTTCTGGGGAAATATTTTATGGTTCTTTCGAGGTCAACAAGGGGGGAAGAGAGAACATTTACTGATCATGCCACCATTTTAGCTCCTGGAAATTCAAGTAAGTGACTTACAAATGTTTAATCTTTGGGCCAAAAGTCTCAGGAACTCCTGCAGCTGATATCTGGGGCTCAGTGGCTGTCACTAGCTCGGCTCTGCTGGTCTCTCACCCTGGGCTGCTGCTCTGCCTTTCTGCCTGCTGTTGCCTCTGGCCTCCCCAGGGCCCTCCCACTCTGCTGCACTGGACTTGCTGTGCTGTGCGCTAGGGGCTCACCCCTGTGGAACAGATCCTTCCTGTTGACCTTCCAGTCTGTCCTGGGCTGTGAATCTGCCACAATCTGTCTCTTATTGGAATCTCCACCTCCAAAATTTGGTCAGATTCTCTCTTTATAGGTATCTGAAGGAGTTTGTCTAAGAGCTTAGGTGAGTTGCTGCTCTCACCCCACCATCTTGGCTCCACGCACCCCTGAAATTATTTCGCCTGTATCTAATTTCCTTGTTGGTGGTTTTTCCACTGAGGAATTTTATTTTGATTTATTTTTTCATTCTCTTGATTCTATTTGATTTCTTCTTGCTGTCTGTGTCATTAAATTAGTTTTCTCTTTCTCAATTCTAATTTTTAAGGAATTATTTTCTTGGTTTGGCTTTTGTATTTCCTTTTTAATTATGCCAATTCTCCTTTTATGGAGTTGTTTTCTTTAGTGGATAGCTGTACCTCCTTTTCCATTTGATCAATACTCCTTTTTTTCAGTAGTATTTTTAGGTGAATTTTTATCCGTCTTTGCCCATTTTTAGTTTCCCTTTACCAAGCTGTTTCCTCTTTTTTAATGATTCTCTTTCGTACTTCTCATTGCATCTCCCAATTTTTTTTCTGCCTCTTTTATATGATTTTTAAAGTCCTCTGTGAGCTTTTTCAGGACACGCTTTTAGATGTGAAATGAATTCAGATTTCTCTTTGAGGCTTTGCATGTAGATGTTTTGACATCATTGGTCTCTTCTGAGTTTATGTTTTCATCTTCCCTGTTGCCACAGTAGCTTTCCGTGGTCAGGACTTTGTTGTTGTTGTTCTTGTTGTTTTGGTAATTTTCCAGCCTATGATTTAACAATTGAAGTTGAGTTTTCCTCTTGGGGAACAGGAGGAAGTGTCCCAAGTTTCTCGCACTGAGGGTCAGGGCGTGTTATTCTGGTCCCTGGCTTGCTGTCCAGGTGCCTCAGGGGCTGGCCTTTTGCCTGCTCTGAACCTCCAGGCCTCCCAGGCCTAGACATTAGCCTGCTGATTCATGTATCCCCTGTTGGCATATGTGATATTACCGGAACCCACTCCAGACCTACCTGCATCTCCAAAACCCAACATATAAGGTGAAATATACTATGGATACTCAAGGCTTGTGAAATGAATGAATTTTATGCATGTGAAAGGAGGTAATATCTTGTCATAATAAACATTGTAGTTGACTCAGGAGAGAGAGAGAGAGAGAGAGAGAGAGAGAAGGGGGGTTTTGTATGTGTGTGTCATTATGGTCAGGGAAAGTGGAAGCTGTCTCATGGGCCTTGAGGCCCCTGAAAAGGGGTCCTACTGCATCATAGTCTCAACTATAGCTCTGTCTCCTGTGCTTTGAGGAAGGAAAACTAAGTTCAGATACTGCTTCTGATATTTACAACTTAAGTGACCCTGGACAACTCAATTAACATAACACTCTCCACCATTTTGGTGGCAGGCTTGACTAATTAAACTTAATGCTGAGCAGGTTTACCTGAGGCTCTCCTGTCTCCATTTTAGAGGAAATAAGCCTGTTAGGACACACAACATCCAAGAAATGGAATTTAGTATGGCATACCCTAATGGGAAGGTGTTTGATTGCAAAGAATAAAGCAAGGAGCACACCAGCATGGATTATATAAGTCAATATACTAGGCTGAATTAGGATCACTGTGTTGTACAAGGGAATTTACTCATGAGACCAGCCCTATGGTGGCAACAGTACAGAATATTAGATCCCTGGACCACCATTGGGTCAGGCTAGGTATTGTGCAGACAGAATGAAGAAAGTCAAAAGCCAAGGATGACTGGTGCTCAAGTATAAATTTTCGATGAAATAGTTGGAGCTTCTCTTGTTTACATCAAAGTTAGTTTACATACTCTGTGGGTCCCACTGACAAGTCCCACAGGTCCCACTCACAGACCATTGCAACCACTGAACATAAAGTTACTTGGGGAGTTCCTAATTCATGTAGGGCAGCTAAAGCTTTTCCTTAGGGTGGATGGCGAAATTAGGAGGGATTAAGCATTTGTAGAACTTCCCTGCTGTGAGAATGAGCCCTTTTCTTATCCTTCCCTGAACTCAAAGGCAGCCTCTTGGATAATGAATAGGTAAGAAGGGGCAAAGCCAAGATGGCGGACTAGAAAGAGACACATACGCAGGGTCTCCCCACACAGCCCATAAAATACCTGTAGAGAGGGACTCTCAAAAAAATTCTAGAGCAGCAGAAGTGGAGAACAACAGAGTGGAGGAGATTTCCAGCACAGGGTGAACTGAAAGACCCACGGGAAATGTTGGTTGTACCAGACGTGGACCTTAGCGCAGAGCCCAGCCCAGCCTTGGCCATGCAGCGCAACACAATGAGGCTCTGGGAGGAGGAAACCTTAGGGGTGGAATCTCCAGTCTCAGGAGCAGGTCCTCAGATCCCTCAACCCACAGGCACCAAAAGTCAGTGACGGTTTTTTTTTCAGCTGGCCAGGAAGGGCGAAGGGCCTTCCCACAGCTCTGGCCTCAGGCAGCATCCCGCAGAGGCCACATCCTGCAGGCAGCAGCAGTTTTCACGGTGCCTCCAGACCACTGTTGGATCGTAAAAACCCCTGGGGACCCTGAGGAGCTGATTCTTGCCTCTGCCCTGTGTAGAGGCCCTGAGCGAGACTGGTGACACTGCCCTCCACAGCTTGACTGTATCCCACCCCCCAGTGCTTTCTTGGCGGAACTAGAGGCCAGGTGGCTGTGGAGAGGAAACTCTGATAAGATTCTGGGCACAAAAATCCCTCCCTGAGCCCAGACCAGTTCATATTTGATCGTGCCACCTTGGAGGAAATGAGATTTTGCAGATTCTCAGAGTATACCCTACTCTTGACAAAGGACCCAAAAGTTAAGTAACTAGTTGAGCAAGTGCCCAAAAAAGGGGGAAAAAATAAGACCATAGACAGTTACTTTCTTGGTGAACAGATATCTTCTCCCATCCCTGCAGATGAGGAAGAACAATACTTGCCATCAGGGAAAGACATAAAAGTCAAGGCTTCTGTATCCCAAATATCCAAAATAAATATTCAATGGACTCAGGCAATGGAAGAGCTCAAAAAGTATTATGAAAATCAAGTAATAGAGGTGGAGGAAAAATTGGGAAGAAAAATGAGAGAGATGCAAGAAAAGAATGAAAAGCAGGTCAACACCCTGCTAAAGGAGACCCAAAAAAATGCTCAAGGAAATAACACCTTTGAAAATAGGCTAACTCAATTGAGAAAAGAGGTCCAAAAAGCCAATGAGGAGAAGAATGCTTGAAAAAGCAGAATTAGCCAAATGGAAAAGGTGGTTCAAAAGCTCACTGAAGAAAATAGTTCTTTAAAAATTAGAATGGAACAGATGGAGGCTAATGACTTTATGAGAAACCAAGAAATCACAAAACAAAACCAAAAGAATGAAAAAATAGAAGATAATGTGAAATATCTCATAGGAAAAACAACTGACCAGGAACATAGATCCAGGAGAGACAATTTAAAAATTATGGGACTACCTGAAAGCCATGATCAAAAAAAGAGCCTAGACATCTTTCATGGAATTATCAAAGAAAACTGCCGTGGTATTCTAGAACCAGGGGGCAAAATAAATATTGAAAGAATCCACCGTTCACCTCCTATAAGAGATCACAAAAAAAAGAAACTCCTAGGAACATTGTGTCCAAATTCCAGAGTTCCCAGGTCAAGGAGAAAATATTGCAAGCAGCTAGAAAGAAACAATTCAAGTTTTGTGGAAATGCGATCAGGATAACACAAGATTTAGCAGTTTCTACATTAAGGGATCGAAGGGCGTGGAATATGATATTCCAGAAGGCAAAGGAACTAGGACTAAAACCAAGAATCACCTACCCAGCAAAACTGAGTATAATACTTCAGGGAAAAAAGTGGTATTTCAATGAAATAGAGGAATTTCAAGCATTCTTTTTTTAAAATTATTTTTATTTTTATTTTTTTATTATTTTTAATGGTTTACAGTCACTGCCATAAAATTAAGATTTTATCCCCCCCACACCTACCCCCCACCACCCCCCTCCCCCCTCCCCCCACGGCCGCATACAATTCTGTATAGTTCTACATATACTTTCCTACTGAGTACATTTTCACTATAGTGATGTTATGTACTCGAACTAAAAATGGAAGAAATCATATAACAAATCAAAACACGATACACAAAAACACGCATACACACAAACATGATCTGCTGCATTCTGCAAATGACTTCCATATTTCTTTCTCTGAATGTGGAAGGCATTTTGCCTTACAAATCCACCACTGGGATTTTTTTTTAATTAAGTTCTTGCATTATTACGAAATTCCAAGTCTACCAGAAAAAAACTCTCTCACACTCTGGTTGTTGCTGTGCACAAAGTTCTCCTGGTTCTGCTCCTTTCACTCAGAATCAGATCATATAAGTCCTTCCAGGCCTCTCTGAAGTCTTCTTGTTCATCATTTCTTATGGCGCAATAGTACTCCATTACATTCATATGCCATAATTTATTCAGCCATTCCCCAATTGATGGGCATCCCCTTGACTTCCAGTTTTTGGCAACTACAAAGAGTGCTGCTATAAATATTTTTGTACATGTGGAACCCTTTCCCATTTTTATGATCTCTTGGGGATAGAGTCCTAGTAGTGATATTGCTGGGTCAAAGGGTATGCACATTTTTGTAGCCCTTTGGGCATAGCTCCAAATTGCTCTCCAGAATGGTTGGATGAGCTCACAGCTCCACCAGAAATGAATTAGTGTTCCAACTCTCCCACATCCTCTCCAGCATTTATCATTTTCTTGTTCTGTCATGTTTGCCAATCTTATAGGTGTGATGTGGTACCTCAGAGTGGTTTTGATTTGCATCGCTCTAATCAAAAGTGATTTAGAGCATTTTTTCTTATGATTATAGATATCCTTAGTTTCTTCTTCTGAAAATTGCCTGTTCATATCCTTTGACCATTTATCAATTGGGGAATGACTTGTATGATTATATATTTGAGTCAATTCTCTATATATTCTAGAAATGAGGCCTTTATCCCCGAACTTAGATGTAAAAATTCTTTCCCAGTTTACTACATCCCTCCGAATTTTGGTTGCATTGGGTTTGGTTGTGCAAAAACTTCTCAGTTTAATGTAATCAAAATTATCCATTTCGCATTTCATAATGCTTTCTATCTCTTATTTAGTAAAAAAATTCTTCCCTTCTCCATAAATCTGATAAATACACTATTCCTTGCTTCTCCAGTTTATTCATGGTTTCAATCTTTATACCTAAATCATGTACCCATTTGGACTTTATTCTTGTGTACGGTGTCAGGTATGGTTCTATGCCTAATTTCCACCACACCGTTATCCAGTTTTCCCAGCAATTTTTGTCAAACAGTGAGTTCTTATCCCAGAAGCTGAGGTCCTTGGGTTTATCAAACAGGAGGTTGCTATGTTCCTTGCCTACTGGGTCTTGAGTGCCAAGTCTATTCCACTTGTCTACCTCTCTGTTTCTTAGCCAATACCAAGTGGTTTTGATAACTACTGCTTTATAGTACAATTTGAGGTCTGGTAGCGCTAGGCCACCTTCCCAAGCATTTCTTTTCATTAGTCCTTTTGATATACTGGACATTTTGTTCTTCCAAATGAATTTTGATACTATTTTATCCAGCTCTAGGAAGTAATTATCTGATAGTTTAATTGGTATGGCACTAAATAAGTAAATTAATTTAGGTAGAATTGTCATTTTTATTATATTAGCACAGCCTACACATGAGCAACTGATGTTTTTCTACTTACTTAAATCTGACTTTATTTGTGCAAAAAGTGTCTTGTAATTGTGTTCATATAATCCCTGGGTTTGTTTTGGCAGGTAAACTCCTAAGTATTTTATAGTGTCTACCTTAGCTTTAAGTGGGATTTTTCTTTCTATCTCTTGCTGTTGGACTTCGTTGGTTATATATAGGAATGCAGAAGATTTGTGTGGATATATTTTGTAACCTGCAACTTTGCCAAAGTTGTTTATTGTTTCAAGTAGTTTTTTACTTGAATCTCTGGGATTCTCTAAGTAAATCATCATATCATCTGCAAAGAGTGATAACTTAGTTTCTTCTTTGGCTCTTCTTATTCCTTCAATACCTTTATCTTGTCTAATCGCTACAGCTAACATTTCTAGTACCATACTGAATAATAGAGGTGATAATGGACATCCTTGTTTCACCCCTGATCTTATTGGGAATGCATCTAGCTTATCCCCATTGCATATAATGCTTGCTGAAGGTTTTAGATAGATACTGCTTATTATTTTATGGAAAGTTCCCTTTATTCCTATGTTCTCCAGTCTTTTTAATAGGAATGGGTGTTGTATTTTGTTAAAAACTTTTTCTGCATCTATTGAGATAATCATGTGGTTTTTGTTAGCTTTGTTGTTGATGTGATCGATAATGCTAATAGTTTTCCTAATATTGAACCAGCCCTGTAGTCCTGGTATGAATCCTACCTGATCATAATGTATTAATCTCGTGATAAGATGCTGTATTCATTTTGCTAAAATCTTATTTAAAATTTTTGCATCTATATTCATTAGGGAAATTGGTCTATAATTTTCTTTCTCTGTTTTGTCTCTTCCTGGTTTGGGTATCAAAACCATATTTGTATCATAGAAAGAATTTGGGAGGACTCCTTCTTCCCCAATTTTCAAGAATAGTGTATGTAGTATTGGAATTAACTGTTCTTTAAATGTTTGATAGAATTCACTTGTGAATCCATCTGGCCCTGGAGATTTTTTCCTAGGGAGTTCATTGATGGCTTGTTCAATTTCTTTTTCTGAGATGGGGTTGTTTAAGTATTCAACTTCCTCTTCTGTTAATCTGGGCAATTTGTATTTTTTAAAATATTCGTCCATCTCGTTTAGATTATCGAATTTGTGGGCATAAAGTTGGGCAAAGTAGTTTCTAATTATTGTTTTAATTTCCTCCTCATTGGAGGTGAGTTCCAAGCATTCCTTATGAAAAGACCAGAGCTGAAAAGAAAATTTGACTTTCAAACACAAGAATCAAGAGAAGCATGCAAAGGTAAACAGCAAAGAAAAATCATAAGGGACTCAGTAAAGTTGAACTGTTTACGTTCCTACATGGAAAGACAATATTTGTAACTCTTGAAACTTTTCAGTATCTGGGTAGTTTGTGGGATTACACACACACACACACACACACACACACACACACACACACACACAGAAACAGAGAGCACAGAGTGAATTGAATAAGATGGGATCATATCTTTAAAAAATTAAATTAAGCTGTGAAAGAGAAATATATTGGGAGGAGAAAGGGAGAAATGGAATGAGACGAATTATCTTTCATAAAAGAGGTCAGTAAAAGACTTTTCAGTGGAGGGAAAAAGAGGGGAGTTGAGAGAAAAACATGAAGTTTACTCTCATCACATTCCACTAAAGGAAGGAATAAAATGCACACTCATTTTGGTATGAAAACCTATCATACAATACAGGAAAGTAGGGGAGAAGGGGATAAGCAGGGTGGGGGGATGATGGAAGGGAAGGCAGTGGGAGGAGGGAGCAATTTGAAGTCAGCTCTCTTGGGGAGGGACAGGATCAAACGAGAGAACAGAATCAATGAGGGGCAGGATAGGATGGAGGGAAATGTAGTTAGTCTTACACAACACGACTATTATGGAAATCATTTGCAAAACTACACAGGTGTGACCTGTATTGAATAGCTTGCCTTCCCAAGGGGAATGGGTGGGGAGGGAGAGATGAAGAGAAGTTGGAACTCAAAGTTTAAGGAACAACTGTTGAGTATTGTTCTTGCAACTAGGAAATAAGAAATACAGGTAATGGGATATAGAAAGTTATCTTGCACTACAGAACAAAAGAGAAGATGGGGATAAGGGAAGGGAGGGGTGTTAGAAGCAAGGGCAGATTGGTGATAGGGGCAATTAGAATGCTCGGCGTTTTCAGATAGGGGAGCGGAAAATAGGGAGAAAATTTGGAACCCAAAATTTTGTGAAAATGAATGTTAAAAGTTAAATAAATATATTAAAAATATAAAAATAAATAAAAAAATTTGAGTTCCAGGTTCTCTCCCTCTCTCCCCTCCCCCCCACTGAGGTGGCAAGCGGTTTGATGTGGCTTATACATGTAAAGTCATGCAAACCCTTTTTCTGTGTTAGTCATGTTGTGAAAGAAAAGACAGGCAAAAAAAACTGAAGAAAAATAAAGAAAAATGTGCTTCGATCTGCAAAAAAGAAAAAAAATGAATAGGTAAGAGTTTTCTGAATTTTGTGAATCCTTCCATCTTGGTAGTTCACTGGTTAAGGAACCAGAAATTGTTTGAATTTATTAAGTGCCTTATGTTTTCCTTTTCCTGTGAACTTTTTTATGCACCTCTTGAGTTTTGTGTTTGGAAGCCATATTTTCTGTTCAGCTTTAGTCTTCTCATCGAGAATGCTTGAAAGTTATCTGTTTCATTTAATATCCACTTTCCCCCTGAAGGACTTTACTCATTTTTGTTGGGTAGTCATTCTTGGTTGTAATCCTAGCTCCTTTGTCCTCCAAAACCTCATATTCAAAGCCCTGCCATCCTTGAGTGTAGAAGCTGCTAAATCTTGTGTTATCCTAGCCATGGCTCCACTATACTTAAATTGTTTCTTTCTGACTGTTTGAAAGGTTTTCTGTTTCACCTGGTTGCTCAGGAAGTTAGGTATAACATTCCTGGGAATTATTATTTTGGCATTTATTCCAAGAGGTGACTGGTTGGCTCTTTCGATTTCTCTTTTATCTTCCTCTCCAAAATTTCATAGCACCTTTCCTTGATAATTTCTTGAAAGGAGCTGTCCAGAATCTCATTTTTGATCATGGTTTTCAGCTAGTCATCCAATACTTTTAAACTTTACTCTCTTGGATCTACTTTCCAGGTCATTTGATCTTCCAGCGAAATGACACATTGTCTTCTATTGAATCATTCTTTTGGTTTTGTTTTATTCTTTCTTGATTTGTCATAAAGTCATTAGGTTCCATATGCTCGTTCCTAATATTGAAGGAATTATTTTCTTCCATGAACTCTTGCTCCTCCTTTTCCATTTGGCCAATTTTCCTTTTAAAAATGTTTTTCTTCGGTAAATTTTTGAGCGTCTTTTTCTGTTTTACATTCAGCTAGCTGGGACCATGGGTAGAGTTCAGGCCCTGAAATGAGAAAGACTCACTTTCCTGAATTCAAATTTGTCATCAGACCCTTACTACCTGTTTGATCTTGTGCAAGTCACTTAAGGCAAACAGCCTTACTTCCTTATCCATGAAATGAGTTGAGGAAGAAAATAGCACCTTGTACCTTGGACCAAAAAAAAAAAAAAACATAAATTGAGTCCCAAATGATCGGGCACAACTGAATGGACTCCAAAACAGCCACAACAGCAATACAAATTTGGTTTTCTTTTTCCTTTTCTTAAAAAAAAATCAAATCAATATTAACAAGTCTAAAATTGAATTAATGAATTTGGTATGTCAACTCATTGTTGTCATTCCCTTCTATGAAATTATTGATCTGTTTCTTGCCGTATTCTTCAGGATTAGATTGTTTAGTTTCTAATTGATTTTTAATCTATGTTTTGGTTGCCATTCATTGAATATGATTTTAATGTTCAATGATCTATATAATATTTCTGCTTTTTAGCATTTGTTGTGAGGTTTTCACGCCCTTATAGACTGTCAATTTTTGTGAAGGTACCATATATAGCTCAAAAAATGGTGTACTCCTTTCTATTACCATTCAGTTTTTTTCCAGAAGATTCCCACATCTAACTTTTCCAATATTATATTTACCTTTTTAATTTCTTTCTTGTGCTTATGTGTTTAATGGTAGATTTATCCAGTTTTGAAAAGAGAAAGTTGATGTCCTCCACTTGCATAGTTTGACGTCTATTTTCTCTATAACTCAATTAGCACTTCCTTTAAGATTTTGAGTGCTATGCTATTTGATTCATACATTTTTATCATTAGTATGAATTCATTTTCATGAATGTTAGTTACCTTGAATGAAATGCCATTTCTCTGCTTATCTCTTTTTTAATTAAATTATTTCATTTGTTTTCAGTGTTCTACAATCATTTCCACGTATCTTAGATTTTTTTCATCTCCCTCCGCCTCCTTCCTCACTCAATCCCCGAGAAGGCATACAATATTATATAGGTTCCACATATATGTTCGTATTAAATACATTTTCACCCTAATCATGTGGCATAGAAGAATTAAAAAGAATGGGAGAAATCATAAAACAAAACAAAGCATAATAGAAAAGAAAATGGTCTGCTTGATTCTGCAATCAAATTCCATAGTTCTTTCTGAGGACGTGGAAAGCATTTTACCTCAAGTGTCCATTGGGAATTTTTAAAGTCCTTGCATTGCAATGAAGTACTGAGTCTACCAGAAAAATTCCTCACACACTGTGGTTGCTGCTGTATACAAAGTTTTCCTAGTTCTTCGCCTTTCACTCAGCATCAGTTCATATAAGTCTTTCTAGGCCTCTCTGAAGTATTTCTGTTCGTCATTTCTTTTTCTTTTCTTGCTGTGCAATTATAATTAATTATTTTTTAATTTTTTAAAAAAGTTATTTATTTAAGTTTTCAACATTCGTTTCCACAAAATTTTGAGTTCCAAATTTTCTCCCTGTTTCTCCCCTCCCCCACCACAAAATGCCGAGCATTCTAATTACCCCTATCACCAATCTTCCCCCCTTCTAACATCCTACCCTTCCCTTATTCCCTGTCTTCTCTTTTGTCCTACGGGGAAAGATAAATTTCTATACCCCATTACCTTTATTTCTTATTTCCTAGTTGTATGCAAGAACAATATTCAACATTTGTTCCTAAAACTTTGAGTTCCAACTTCCCTTCCTCCCTCTCTCCCCACCCATTCTCATTGGGAAGGCAATCAATTCAATATAGGCCATATATATGTAGTTTTGCAAATGACTTCTATAATAGTAGTGTTGTGTGAAACTAACTATGTTTCCCTCCATCTTATCCTGCCCCCCATTTCTTCTATTCTCTCTTTTGACCCTGTCCCTCCCCAAGAGTCTAATTGCTCCCTCCTCCCATTGCCCTCCCTTCCATCATCTCCCCCACCCTGCTTATCCCCTCTTCCGCCACTTTCCTGTATTGTAAGATAGGTTTTCATACCAAAATCAGTGTTCATTTTATTCCTTCCTTTAAACAAATGTCATGAGAGTAAGCTTCATGTTTTATCTCTCACCTTCCCCCTTTTTCCCTCCACTGAAAAGTCTTTTACTGACCTCTTTTATGAAAGATGATTTGCCCCATTCCATTTCTCCCTTTCTCTTCCCAATATATGTCTCTCTCATCCCTTCATTTCATTTTTTAAAGATATGATCCCATCCTATTCAACTCACCCTCTGCTCTCTGTCTCTCTGTCTCTGTCTCTGTCTCTCTGTCTCTCTCTCTGTCTCTCTCTGTCTCTCTCTGTCTCTCTCTGTCTCTCTCTCTCTCTCTCTCTCTCTCTCTCTCTCTCTCTCTCTCTCTCTCTCTCTCTCTCTCTCTCTCTCTCTCTCTCTCTCCATCCCTCCCTCCCTCCCTCCCTCCCTCTGTGTGTGTGTGTGTGTGTGTGTTTGTGGAATCCCACCAACTACCTTGATACTGAAAAAAATTTCAAGAGTTACAAATATTGTCCTTCCATGTAGGAATGTAAACAGTTCAACTTAATAAGTCCCTTATGATTACTCTTTGCTGTTTACCTTTGCATGCTTCTCTTGATTCTTGTGTTTGAAAGTCAAATTTTTTTTTCAGCTCTGGTCTTTTCATCAAGAATGCTTGAAAGTCTTCTATTTCATTGAAAGACCATTTTTCCCCCTGAAGTATTGTACTCAGTTTTGCTGGGTAGGAGATTCTTGGTTTTAGTCCTAGTTCCTTTGCCTTCTGGAATATCATATTTCACGCCCTTCGATCCCTTAATATAGAAGCTGCTAGATCTTGTGTTATCCTGATCGCATTTCCACAAAGCTTGAATTGTTTCTTTCTAGCTGCTTGCAATATTTTCTCCTTGACCTGGGAACTCTGGAATTTGGACACAATGTTCCTAGGAGTTTCTTTTTTTTTTGTGATCTCTTTCAGGAGGTGAACGGTGGATTCTTTCAATATTTATTTTGCCCCCTGGTTCTAGAATACCACGGCAGTTTTCTTTGATAATTCCATGAAAGATGTCTAGGCTCTTTTTTTGATCATGGCTTTCAGGTAGTCCCATAATTTTTAAATTGTCTCTCCTGGATCTATGTTCCTGGTCAGTTGTTTTTCCAATGAGACATTTCACATTATCTTCCATTTTTTCATTCTTTTGGTTTTGTTTTGTGATTTCTTGGTTTCTCATAAAGTCATTAGCCTCCATCTGTTCCATTCTAATTTTTAAAGAACTATTTTCTTCAGTGAGCTTTTGAACCACCTTTTCCATTTGGCTAATTCTGCTTTTTCAAGCATTCTTCTCCTCATTGGCTTTTTGGACCTTTTTTCTCAATTGAGTTAGCGTATTTTTAAAGGCTGTTTTCTTCAGCATTTTTGGGGGTATCCTTTAGCAAAGTGTTACCTCCTTTTCATGTTTTTCTTGTATCTCTCTCATTTTTCTTCCCAATTTTTCCTCCACCTCTCTTACTTGATTTTCATAATCCTTTTTGAGCTCTTCCATGACCTGAGACCACTGAATATTTATTTTGCATGTTTGGGATACAGAAACCTTGACTTTTATATCTTTCCCTGATGTTGTTCTTCCATTGTTCTTCCTCATCTGCAGGGATGGGAGAAGATATCTGTTCACCAAGAAAGTAACTTTCTATGGTCTTATTTTTTTCCCCTTTGTTGGTCATTTTCCCAACCAGTTACTTGACTTTTGGGTCCTCTGTCAAGAGCAGTGTGTACTCTGGGGATCTGTAAGTTCTCGGTTCCTCCAAGGTGGCACAATCAACTGTGTACACTGATCTGAGAGCAAGCAGAAAATTTTGTGCCCATAATCTTAGCAGAGTTTCCTCTTCAAAACCACCTCGCCTCCAGTTCTGTCAAGCCAGCACTGGGGGCTGAGATTCAGATAAGCTGCAGGGGTAGGGCCACTATTCATTGTGATATAAAGATCAGCTGCTACAAGGCCTCTACACAAGGTTGAGGTAAGAATCAGCTGCTCAGTGCCCCCAGGGGTTTTACAATCCAACAATGGATGCAAGCTGCTATGGGGGGTCCTGTGGGAACTGCTGCTGCCTGCCCTGATTGGACCTCTGCAGGCTGAAGCCTGAGGCCTGAGATATGGGAAGGCCCTTCTCCCTTCCCAGCCAGCTGAAAAAACCCTGTCACTGACCTTTGGCGCCTGTGGGTTAAGGGATCTGTGAACAGCTGCTACTGTGACTGGGCATTCTGCCCCGGAGGCCTGCTCCTGTCGTCCTCCCAGAGTGGCCCCTCACAGCCAAGAACGGGCTGGGCTCTGCTCTGCATCTGATGCAGCAGATGTTTCCCCTTGCCCTTTCAGGTCACCCTGGCCTGGAAATCTTCTCCACTCTGTTGTTCTGTGGCTTCTGCTGCTCTAGAATTTGTTGAGAGTCTTTCTTTACATGTATTTTATAGGCTGTGGGGGGAGAGATAGCATATATGTGTCTTTCTCCTCTGCCATTTTGGCTCCGCCCCTCCGTTTGTCATTTCTTATAGCACAGTAGTATTCCTACTTATCTCTTTTAATGATATCTCCTTTGACTTTTGCTTTATCTGGGATCACGATTACTTCCCCTGTTTTTTTCCCCATCAGCTGAAGCATAATAGTCCATTATTGCAATTATTTTTCTTCTGTATGTCTCTGTTTCAAGCATGTTGCTTGTAAACAAGATATTGTTGCATTTTTGTTTCTAATCCCTTCTGCTGTCTGCTTCCATGTTTAGCGCTAATTCATACTATTTACATTCAGAGTTATGATAATTATCTGTGTATTTGCCTCCATCTTAGTTTCTGCTGTTCTTATCTTTCTCTCCTCTTACCCTGTTCTTCCTCAAAAGTCTGTTTTGCTTCATACCATTACTTCCTTTAATCTGCCCTCACTTTTATTAGGTCCCTCATCTTTACTTTTTCCTTTGCCTCTCTACTTCCATGTTAGGCTACATAGATCTCACCACCGAAATGAGTGTCATTCTTTGAGTCAGTCATCATGAGATTAAGGTTCAGGGCTTATTCACCACCCCTCCTCATCTTCCCCTCCATTCTTAGAGAAAAAAAACTCATCTTGTTCCTTTCTCAATTTTTTTTTCTATTTAATTAAGAAATATTAACAACATATCTTTTATGTTATCACTGTGTCTACTTATAGCGTTTGGATGATAACATTCTTATTTTAAATCTGACCACAAATACAGATTGAAATTCTAAGACATCTTATAGTAACATCCTACTATGGGAATTCGGAGATCATCTAATATCAGTCTATTAAGGAATAGATTTTCTTTTCTACTTATACAACACCTACTCACCTGTGGAGATCATACATATTTGCTATATAAGGAATATAGGACCACAGTCATATCAATGACATATATAGTAACAGCCAGAAAACTCCCTTAATTCTGTTTGATTTCAGCTATGAGACAGATCTGATGGTCAATTACGTAGTCACAGGGTATCAAAGACTACACTCAGGATTAACCAGGTGGAGAAATTTACTGTTCAGAAAGGAAATAGCAGAATGGAGAAGCTGAGTGAAGAGGATTCTAACTTAGGTCATGCCAAAGTTGTCCCCAGAGCGTTACTGAGCCACAGATACCCACCAGCTTTAGCAGATCTCAGACTGTTGCACAAGTCAGATTCTACTATTAGTTTCAGATCATTACTCTAATCAAGACACAAAACAATAGTAAATTATAATCTCAAAATTTTTGCCTCTAACAGCAAAATTTCACTAAGCACAATTTATGGCTGAAATATTAATAATTCCTCATGTTTCCATGACAGTTACATTTCACCTTTCCTTTACTTATAAATGAAAACTGAGCACATTCTGGAGTTTCAAACATACAGCATGCTTGAGAGTTGACTCATTGATGCTTTTCAGTCACATCCCTAAACCACCCCTATACATTTTTGTAATTTTTATGTGATAGCTCAAGATTTTCATATTAAACTCACCTTATTATAATAAACTCATTTATATTGTTATCTATTTCAAAATAAAATGTATCCCATCAAATGTTTAACACTGTTCAAATATTTGTTTTTAATATGTTTTTAAAGCTTGACTCATAATCTAATTGCATCTATATTAAAAAATATATCTGTCTAACAGCATTGCTGTTGTAATAGAATCTCAAATTTCACAACATAAGAGAATTTAGAAATATACTGCCCTATCACTGTCTAGACCACTACACTTGTTCATGTTGCCTATTGGTCCTGACCAGAGTTGCTCTACACGGCCTGATTGGCCTATGTATCCAGTTGGGAGTGGCAGGAGAGGTGCTGAGTAAGCTCAGTGTGGAAGTCAGTTGATTGGTTTTTGGTTTTAAATTCTATAATTTCTTTCAGGTTCGAGGTGCTTTGTATCATGGAGACAGTGAAAGTTTCTTTCTCTTTAATGCATAATTTCTCTTTTGCTGAGCCTGAGGGGATTAGAGAAAATGTTAGGTTTTCAATCTATCTTGTGTATGACTCTTATTCTTATACATTTGAATCAGCTGAATATACATCATAAAAACAAGACATGTAATTTATTAGAAAAACTTGCTGCGCAGATTTGTTTCCAACTTCAGAAAGGAGGCATAGTTTAATAGGTCTGTATTGCTTTCCAGAATGGCTAGTCAGTGCACAATTCTATTGACAGTACGTAAAAACAGCTGTTTTCCTACACCCCCCTCTAGCATTTGCCTGCTTTATATTTTTATGGATGTTGCTTTTTTCCTTTACTTGCATAGTTTTAAAGTCTTGTTCTAGGGATATTTTAACAGTAACGTTAATCTGAAAATCAATAGAAAATTGGAAATCATAACGAAAGACATTTTTTGGTGACAGCAAATTCTATTCTTTAATGTTAAATTATTGATTCTAAATTGAACTAATAGATTCTGCTTCAGTTCCCCAGAGGAAGAATACATTTTTGGCAACTACTAAACTACAGCAGATAAAAGACAATAATGTGACACTTGATCCAAATAAAGCACAGAAAACTTTGTTTAGAAATATTTTATACCTAGAGCATTACACATTTTTTCTGAAAAACTACAGCTTATAGAAATTATATATGGCCAACTTTTATCAAGTGTTAATATTTATGATATTTTTTAGCTGAAATATCATTCACTTGTAAAACCTATCTCCTGTTACACAAAATAATCACAAGCCTTAATGGATCTGAGAGTTGGTTTCACAAATGCACCCACAAGGTGTCAAGCTAAACAGTATTTGAAATGCAAAAAAAATACTAGTTTTTAAATAGTTTGGTAAAATTATATTTCCGTAGCTTATGCACATTCACACCATTTTTTTTCTGGGAAACGTTTACAGAAGTTAAGAGTAAGATCTAACTGGCTTTTAAAATATACCATATGCAACTTCAGCATCATAAAAATAATTAAAAGAATCATAAAATACTGTTTAGCAGTTAACAAACATCTACTTTGAAACATTAAACAAAATATAACATTTTCTGGAATAGCTCTTTGGTATTCTATTTTTTCTTTTATTATTATTATTATTATTATTATTATTATTATTATTATTATTATTATTATTATTATTATTATTATTATTTTTCACTGTTCTACAATCACTTCCATATAACTTAGAATTTCCTCCCTCCTTCCCATCCTTACCCTCTCCCAGCCCCTCCTCCCCGAGAAGGCATACAATTTTATATAGGTTCTTCACATACATTCCTATTAAGAACATTTTCACCTTAATCATGTTGCATGGAAGAATTAAAATGAATGGAAGAAATCATAAAACAAACCAAAACATAATACAAAAGAAAAATATCTGCTACATTCTGCAATCGAGTTCCATAGTTCTCTGTCTGGATGGCCTTAAGAGACCATTGGAAATTTTTTAAGTCCTTGCATTGCAATAAAGTTTTAAGTCTACCAGAAAAAATGCTCGCATACTGTGGTTGCTCTATAAAGTTCTGATTCTTCTCCTTTCGTTCAGCATCAGTTCATTTAAGTCTTTCCCAACTTGTGTGAAGTCTTCCTGTTCATCATTTCATACAGCACAGTAGTATTCTATTACATTAATATTGCCACAATTTGTTCAGCCATTGCCCAATTGATGGGCATCCCCTTGATTTCAAGTTTTTGGCCACCACAAAGAGTGCTGCTATAAATATTTTTGTGCATGTGGGACCCTTTCCTGTTTTTATGATCTCTCAAGGATACAGTCCTAGAAGTGGTATTGCTAGGTGAAAGGGTGCACATTTTTGTAGCCCTTTGGGCATAGTTCCAAATTGCTCTCCAGTATGATTGGATCAACTCACAGCTCCACCAACAATGAGTTAGTGTTCCAACTCTCCCACATCTTCTCCAACGTTGTCTTGTTAGCCAATCTGATAGGTGTGATGTGGTACCTCAGAGTTGTTTTTATTTGCATCTCTCTAATCAATAGTGATTTAGAGCCTTTTTTCATATGACTACAGACAGCTTTGATTTCTTCCTCTGAAAACTGCCTGTTCATATCCTTTGGCTACTCATCAGTTGGGGAATGACTTGTATTCTTGCACATTTGACTCAGTTCTCTATATATTTTAGAAATGGGGCCTTTATCACAGACACTAGTTGCAAAAATTCTTTCCCAGTTTTCTGCTTCCCTCCTAATCTTGATTGCATTGGATTTGTTTGTGCAAAAACTTTTCAATTAAATGTAATTAAAATGATCCATTTTGCATTTCACAATGTTTTCTATCTCTTGCTTAGTAAAAAATTCTTCCCTTCTCCATAAATCTGATAAATATGCTATTCCTTGCTCCACTAATTTGTTTATGGTATCAGTCTTTATAGCTAGATCATGTACCAATTTGGACTTTATTCTTCTATACAGTGTCAGGCTTTGGTCTATACCTTGTTAACATCATAGTGTTATCCAGTTTTCCCAGCAATTTTTGTCAAAAAGTGAATTCTTATACTAGAAGCTGGGGTCCATAGGTTTATCAAACAGTAGATTGCTATATTCATTGACTACTCTGTCTTGAGCACCGAACCTATTCCACCAGTCTACCCTCCTGTTTCTTAACCAATATCAAGTGGTTTTGATAATTCCTGTTTTATGATACAATTTGAGATCTGGTAGAGTTAGGCCACCTTCCCTAGCATTTCTTTTCATTAGTTTCCTTGATATTCTGTACCTTTTCCTCTTCCAGATGAATATTGATACTATATTTTCTAGCTCTACAAAATAATTATCTGATAGTTTCATTGGTAAGGCACTGATTAAGTAAATTAATTTAGGTAGAATTGTCATTTTTGTTTTATTGGCTCAGCCCACCCACGAGTAACTGATGTTTTTCCACTTACTCAGATTGGGCTTTATTTGTGCGAAAAGTGTTTTGCAATTTTGTTCATATAGTCCCTGGATTTGTTTTGGCAGGTAGACTTCCAAATATTTCATAGTGTCTTCCCTAGATTTAAATGGAATTTTTCTTTCTATGTCTTGCTGTTGGGCTCTGTCATTAATATAGAGAAATGCAGAAGATTTGTGTGGGTTTATTTTGGAGCTTGCAACTTTGGCAAAGTTGTTTATTATTTCAAGTAGTTTTTTACTTGATTCTCTGGGATTCACCAAGTATATCAGCATATCATCTGCAAAGAGCAGTAACTTAGAATTGTCTTTGCTATTGTAATTACTTCAATTTCTTTTCTTCTCTTATTGCTACAGCTAACATTTGTAGTACCGTGTTGAATAATAGTGGTGACAATGGACATCCTTGTTTCACCCTTGATCTTATTGGAAATGAATTTAACTTATCCCTATTGCATATCATGCTTGATGAATGTTTTAGGTAGATACTGCTTATTATTTTGTGGAAAGTTCCATTTATTTCTGTGTTCTCCAGTATTTTCAATAGGAATGGATGTTGTATTTTGTGAAAAGCTTTTTCTGCATCTATTCAGATAAACATGTGGTTTCTGTTAGTTTTGTGTTGATTATAATCAATAATGTTAATAGTTTTCCTAATACTGAACCAGCCTTGCATTTCTGGTATAAATCCTACCTAATTATAATGTATTTTTCTCATGAATAGTTGCTGTATTTTTTTTTTGCTAAAATCTTATTTTAAATTTTTCCGTCTATATTCATTAGAGAAATTGCTCTATAATTTTTTGCTCTGTTTTTGCTCTTCCTGGTTTATGTATCAAAACCATATTTGTATCATAAAAACAATTTGAGAGGATTCCTTTTTCCTACTTTTTCCAAATAGTCTATATAGTATTGGAATTAACTGTTTTTTAAATGTTTTATAGAATTCACTTGTAAATACATCTGGCCCTGGAGATTTTTTTCCTAGGGAGTTCATTGATGGCTTGCTTAATTTCTTTTTCTGAGTTGGGGTTATTTAAGTATTCAACTTCCTCTTCTGTTAGTCTGGGCAATTTGTATCTTTTAAAATAATCCTCCATCTCATTTAGATTGTTGAATTTATGGGAATACCGTTGGGCAAAGTAATTTCTTATTATTGTTTTGTATTCCTCCTCATTGGAGGTGAGTTCACCTTTTTCATTTTTGATATTGGTAATTTGGTTTTCTTCTTTCCTTTTTTAAATCAAATTGACCAAAGGTTTATCATTTTTTTTCATAAAACCAACTCCCAGTTTTATTTATCATTTCAATAGTTTTCTTAATTTCAATTTTATTATTCTCTCCTTTGGTTTTCTGTATTTCTAATTCGGTATTTACTTGGGGATTTTCAATTGGTTTTTGTTTTTTTTTCAGTTTTTTCAGCTGCGTGCCCAATTCATTGATGTCCTCTTTCTCTATTTTATTCATGTAGGTAGTCAAAGATATAAAACTTCCCCTAAGAACTGCTTTTGCAGTATCCCTTTGAATTTGGCAGGTTATCTCATTATTGTCATTCTCTTGAATGAAGTTGTTGTTTGTTTCTATAATTTTTTGTTTAACCCACTCATTCTTTAGGATTAGATGGTTTAGTTTCTAACTAATTTTTGATTTATGTTTCCATGGCCTTTTATTACACTTAATTTTTATTGTATTATAGTCTGAGAAGGATGTATTGACTATCTCTGCCTTTCTACACTGAATAGTGAGGATTTTATGGCCTAGTTACATGGTCAATTTTTGTCTACGTCCCAGTTATCACTGAGAAAAAGGTGTATTCCTTTCTATCCCCATTCAATTTTCTCCAGAGATCTATCATATCTGCCTTATCCAGAGTTCTATTCACTCCTTAACTTCTTTCTTGTTTATTTTGAGGTTAAATTTACCAAGTTTGGAGAGGGAGAGGTTGAAGTCCCCTACTAGTATAGTTTTACTGTCTATTTCTTCCTGTAACTTCCTTAACTTCTCCTCTAAGAATTTGGATGCCATACCACTTGGAGCAAATATGTTTAGTAATGAAATTGCTTCGTATAGTTTCCCTCTTTATCTCTTTTGATTAGATCTATTTCTACTTTTCCTTTGTCTGAGATTAGGATTGCTACCCCTGATTTTTTTTTACATCAGATGAAACACAATGAATTCTCCTCCAACCTTTTACCTTTACCCTATGTGTATCTCCCCTTTTCAAATATGTTTCTTTAAAAAAAAACATACTGTTGGATTATAGTTTTGAATCCATTCTGCTATCCGTCTCTGTTTTATGGGAGAGTTCATCCCATTCATGTTAACAGTTATGATTACTATTTGTGTCTTTCCTTCCATCCCTTTTCCACTTGTTTATGCTTTTATTTCTCCCTTCTCCCTTCCCCTCCCCAATGGAGTTTTAATTTTTGACCACTGTCTCCCTCAACCTTCTCTCCCTTCTTTCAGCCCCTCTCCCTTTTAATCCCCTTTTCCATTATTACTTCTTCCCACCCTTTTAGCCTCCTCTCCCTTTTCTTTCCCCCTTTCCCTCCTATTGTCTATAGAGCTGGTTGTGTTTCAACACTTAACTGAGTTCATTGTACCCTCCTTGAATCCAGTCAGATGAGAGTACCACTCAAACAATGCTCATTTCCCTCTTTTATAATAAACTTTTGTGCCTCTTCCTGTGATGGAATTTTCTCTTTTGCTGCCCCCTCCTTTTCATATCTCCCATTACAATCCCTTCACACCTTTAAATCTCATTTGCTATCATTACATCATTTAATTTATTTCCACTCTCTCTATCTATATCCCTTTACATTTCGCTAAAAAATATACAATTCTCAAAATTAACAAGTATCATCTTCCCTTATAAGGATGTAAACAGTTTGTCCATATTGTGTAACAAGGTATTTCCCCCTGTTTACCTTTTTTATGCCTTTCTTGAGACCTGCATTTGAAGATCAAATTTTCTGTTAAGTTCTGACCTTTTCATCAGGAAAGTCTGGATATCCCTTATGTCATTGAATGTCCTTCTCCTTGCCTAAAACATTATGCTCAAATTTACTGGGTAATAAATCCTTGGTTGTAGTCCCAGCTCCACTGCCATACAGAATATTGTATTCCAGTTCCTTTAATCTTTTAATGTGTAAGCTTCAAGGTCCTGTGTGATACTGACTGTAGCTCCTCCATATTTGAATTGTTTCCTTCTGGCTGCCTGCAGTATTTTCTCCTTCACATGATAGTTCTGGAATTTGGCAACGATAGTTTGGGGTCCCTTTCAGGAGGTGAACAGTGAATTATTTCGATGACTATTTTGCCCTCTGGATCTAGGACTTCTGGACAATTTTCCTTAGTGATTTCTTGGATGATACTGTCCAGGCTCTTTCACCATGGCTTTCTGGTAGACCAATAATCCTTAGATTTTTCTGTCCTGGATCTATTTTCCAGGTCAGTTGTTTTTACATTTTCTTCTATCTTTTCCTTCTTTAGATTCTGTTTGACTGATTCTTGATGTCTTATAGATTCATTAGCTTCTACTTGCCCGATTCTGCTTTTTATCCATTTGTATTCTTCAGTTAACTTTTGCATCTCCTTTTCCATCTGCCCAATTGTTCCTTTTAAGGAGTTATTTTCACCAGTTAGGTTTTGTACTTCCTTTTCCTTATGTCCAATTTTCTTTTAAGGAGCTGTTCTCTTCAGTGAATTCTTTTTTCATATTTTAAAAATCGTTGGTCAGTTTTTCTTCTATTTCTCTAATCTGTGTTTTAAAATCCTTCCAGAGCTCTTCTAAGAAGGCTCTTTGTGCATCTGACCAGTTCATATTCTCTTCTGAAGTTTCATATGGGAGTACAGTCCCAATGCTGACCTCTTTGGTGTTTGTGTTTTAGTCCTTGTCTCCATAGAAAGATTGCATGGTCTTTTCTTTTCTGCTTTGCTTTTTGCTCATGATAATAACCCTTTTCCTGGCTTTTAAGATACATCTCTATGTCTGTGACACAGGGAGCTCTGTCCTACAGTTTTTATGCCTAAAACTTGAGCCTTTATGTGTTGTGGCCTCTGATTTTTTCAGCTAGAAATTAAACACTGCAGCTTACCTGATGCTCAGCTAGCTGGTGTTGGAAATCAGAGGCCAGGTGAGGTCTTTTTGTGTTTCCCCACAGTTACTCTGGAGGTAGCTCGTTAAGTGTAGGGGAGGGGTGGTCTGGACGCTGGAGGCTCCTCTGCTGAGCTAGAGCATAGGCAAGCTCAACTTTCTGTGCTAATGTCTTTCTGATTCTACTGGAGTGCTGAGGCATTCCTGCAGTCCTGGTATTGGCAGTTGCTGACTTCACCCCCCTGGGGTTCAGGAACTTCATTCAGTTTGTTGAAGTGGGACTGCCTGGGATAGCTCTGATACTGCACTAATCACCTTTGGCCACAGCAAGAGGAACTCTCTTTAGCCATCTTTCTAGTCTCCCATGCTGAAAGTCTGTTTGCCCCTTCTGCTGCTCCCACTGTTCCAAGGTTTTTTCCAGGAAAATAACATCTGGGCTGGTCAAGGTCAACAAGGGGAGGGAGATAGAAGTTACCAATCACTCTGCCATCTTGGCTCCTGGAAACTGAAAAATCACTCTTTGGTATTCTAGTTGGCTTTCCAGGACCAAAATATGGACTTCCCACAAATAAAAGCTTCAGTGTGATTTCCCTTAGTGATCAGCTGTGAATAAGTTCCTTCTTTTGACAGTGTCACCATAGGATTATAAAGAGTGTAAATACCTAGGATTTTTACTTCAAATCATACCAGAAACTAAACCAAATTTTACGTAGATAGGCATTGTAAAAGAAATATTGGTTTGTGGTCAGTTACTCCAATAAAAAGGATGCAATTAAATATTTTACAGTTATAATTTGACAAAGCATGTAACAGTAATTATTGATGCATGATTCACTCACATGACAATTTTTGCATAAGCTGAATAAGCATTATGGGAACCACTTAAAAGATGCAAACATTTGTTAGGTGATATTATTATCCTTAGAATACACAGAATCATACTTAAAGTGTTAGAGCACAGAATTAAAATCTTGTAACACAAAATTAAAATTAAAGTATTTGAACAAACAATGAGAATTAAAATATTCACACAGATTTAGAATAAAAGTTTGGGAACACAGAATTAGATTTAGTCTTAGAACACAGAATTAGAGTAAAAGCCTTAGAACACAGAATTAAAATTAATGTCTTAGAACAAAAAGTTAGAATAAGTCTTAGGAAACAGATTTTTATTTAAACTCTTAGAACACAGGAGAAGTATGAAATTTTTAAAGCACAGAATTAGAAATAAAATCTTAGAAGACATAATTAGAATTAAAGTCATTTAACACAGAATTAGAATTAAAATTTTAGAACATAGAATTAAAAGTAAAGTCTTAGAACCCAGGCTTAGAATTAAAATCATAGAACACAGCATTGGAATTAAAGTCTTAGAACAGAACTAGAATTGGTCTTCCAACAAAGAATTAGACTTAGTCGTCGAACAAAGAATTACAATTAAAGTCTTAGAATTAGAATTAATCTTGGAACACAGAATTAGAATATGTCTTAGTTCTCAGTATTAGATTTACAATCTCAGAACACAGAATTCAAACTAAAATCTTCGCATGCAGAAATAGAATTAGTCTTAGAGCACAAATTTACAATTAACATCTGAGGACACAGAATTGGAATTAAAAATCTTAGAACCCAGAATTAGAATTAAAGTCTTAAAACACAGAATTAGAATTAATCTTACAGCACAGAATTAGTATTAAAATATAAGCACAGAGATTTAGAAGTACACTCACAACACTGAATTAGATTTAAAATATTAGCCCACAGAGCTAGAATTAGTCCTAGAACGCCAAATTAGAAATAAAGTATTAGAACACAGATAAAGAATTCAAATCTTAGTAGACAGAATTAGAATTAGTCTTAGAACACAGAATTAAAATCTTAGAACACAGAATTATAATTAAAATCTAGAAACACAGAATCAGATTTAATGTCTTAGAACATAGCATTAGATATAGGCTTATACCACAGGAATACAATTAAATTCTTAGAAAGAATAATTAGAATTAGTTTCAGAACACAGTATACGAATTAAAATCTTGGAATACAGAATTAGAATTAAAACCTTAGAACACATAAGAAGAAAAACTGTCTTAGAACACCGAATTAGCAATAGCCTTAATATAAAGAATTACACTTAAATTCTTAGAAATAAAAATTAGAATTAATTTTAGAACCCAGAATTAGAATAATTCTTAGGAGACAGAATTAGAATTAAAGTCTTAGAAGGCAGAATTAGAATTAAATCTAGGAACAGAGTATCTGATTTACTCTCTTAGAACATAGCATTAGAAACAATCTTATAACACAGAATTACAATTAAATTCTTAGAAGAATTAGAATTAGTCTTTGAAGACAGAATTAGAATTTTCCTTAGAAGACAGATTCAGAATTCAATTCTTAGAACACTGAATTAGATTCAAAATCTTAGCACCCAGAACTGGAATTAAAGTATTTGATCACACAATTAGAATTAAAATCTTCTGACAATGATGTAGAGTTAAAGTCATGGAACACAGAAGTATTAGAACACAGAATTAGAAATAATTGTAAAACACACAATTACAAAATTCTTAGAAAGGAAATTTAGAATTAGTCTTAGAAGACAGAATTAGAATTTTTCTTACAACACAGATTTAGAATTAAAATCTTAGACCACAGATATGGATTTAAAATCTTAGCAAACAGAATTACAATTAAAGTTTTTGGAAACAAAATTAGAATTAAAATCTTATGACAATGTTTTAATATTAAAGTCTTGGAATACAGAATTAGAATTAGTCTCAGAACAGATAATTATAATTAAAACCTTAGAACACAGAATTAGAATTATTGTTGTTGAAAACAGTTTTCGAATTAGTCTTAGAAAACTGAATTCATTTTAAAGCCTTAGAACACCGAATTACAAAGAAAGCACTAGAACACAAAATAAAAATTACAGCCTTAGAAGACAAAATTAGAAATCGTCTTAAAACACAGAATTACAATTAAATTCTTGGAAAGAAGAATTAGAATTAACCTTAGAACACATAATTAGAATTATTCTTAGGACACAGAATTAAAGTATTAGAGCACAGAATTAAAATCTTAGAACACAGAATTACAGCTAAAGTCCTTGAACACAGACTTAGAATTAAAATCTTAGAACACAGAATAAGAAATAAATTCTTGGTACACAGAGTCAGAAATTAGTCATATTACAATTAACGTCTTAGAACACAGAATTGGAATTAAAATCTTAGAACACAGAATTAAAATTAGCACAGAATTAGAACTAACGTATTAGCACACAGAATTAGAATTAGTCTCAAAACACAGAATTAGAATTAAAGTCTTAGGACACAGAATAAGAATTAAGGTCTAGGTACACAGAACTGGAATTAGTTTTGGAATACAGAGTTAAAATCTTAGTGCACAGAAGAATTAAAATGTAAGAACAGAGAATCAGATTTTGTGTGTTAGAACAAAGCATTAGAAATAGTCTTAAAACACAGACTTGCAACTAAATTCTTAGAAAGAAGAATTAGGTTTAGACCTAGAAGACAGAATTAGAATTTTTTACAGGACAGATTCAGAATTAAAGTCTTAGAGTACCAAATTAGAATTTATATCTTAGCACACAGAATTGGAATTAAATTATTTGATCACATAATTAGAATTAAAATATTCTGACACTGATGTGGAGTTAAAGTCTTAGAATATAGAATTAGAATTATTCTCATTACACAGAATTAGAATTAAAGTCTTAGAACACATAATAAGAAGTAATGTCTTAGAACACAGAAATAGAAATGGTCTTAATATACAGAATTACCCTTAAATTCTTAGAAAGAAGAATTAGAATTAATTTTAGAAAACATAATTATTCGTAGGGGAGACAGAATTAAAATTAAAGTCTTAGAACACAGAATTAGAATTAAAATCTAGGAACACAGAATCTGATTTACTCTCTTATAACATAGCATTAGAAACAGTCTTATAACACAGAATGACAATTAAATTCTTAGAAGAATTAAATTTAGTCTTAGAAGACAGAATTAGAATTTTTCTAAGAAGACAGATTCAGAATTAAAGTCTTAGAGCACAGAATTAGAATAAAAATCTTAGAATGCAATGAAAATTAATGTTTAACGACAGAGAATTAGAATAAGTCTTAGGAAAAAGAATTTGATTCAAAGTCTTTAACACAGAATAAGAATTAAAACCTTAAAACACAGAATTAGACATAAAATCTAAGAACACAAAATTAGAATTACAGTCATGGAACACACAATTGGAATTAAAATCTTGGAACATAGAAATAGAATTAAAGTGTTGTGACACTGAATTTGAATTGATCCTACAATGTGACATTGCAATTAAAATTTTAGGAAAGAGTATTAGGATGTGCCTTGGAATATATCTTAGAACACAGACTTAGAATTAGTCTTTGAACACAGAATGAGAATCAGTCTTTGAACCCAGAAATACAATTAAAATCTTAGTACACATAATTAGAATTTAAGTCTTAGAACCCAGGCTTAGAATTTAAAATCTTAGAACACAGAATTAGAATTAGTCTTAAAACAGAGAATTATAATTAACATCTTAGAACACAGAATTGGAATTAAAACCTTACAATAAAGAATTAGAACACAGAATTAAAATTAAGTCTTAGAATACACAATTAGAATTAAAATGTAATTAGTCTTTGAACATAGAATTAGAATAAAAATTTTAGAACACAATTAAAATTAAGTTTTTAGAACAAAGAATTAGAATAAATCTTAAGAAGGAGAATTCGATTGAAAGTTTTTTACACAGAATAAGAATTGAAATCTTAAATCACAGAATTAGTAAAATCTTAGAACACAGAATTAGAATTAAAATATTTGAACACAGAATTCCAATTAGTCTTAAAACGCAAATTAAAATTAACATTTTCAGAAAGAGTATTAGAATGTGTCTTTGAACAGAGAATTATAATAATATCTTAGAGCTCAGAATTAGAATTAGTCTTTGAACACAGAATGAGAATCAGTGTTCTCAGCAATACAATTAAAATATTAGAACACAGAATTAAAATTAATGTCTTCGTCAAAGAATTATAACTCTTAAGAAACTGAATTCGATTGAAAGTCTTGGATCACAGATTAAGAAATGAAATGAAATCTTAGAACACAGAATTAGAAATAAAATCTTAGAACACAGAATTAGAATTAAAATCATTAAACACAGAATAGAATTAAAGTCTTAGAACACAGAATGAGAAGTAAAATCTTAAAAGTAATATCTTTAAATTACAATTGAAGTCATTGAACACACAATTAGAATTTAAATCTTAGAACACAGAATTAAAGTCTTAGAGCACAGACTTAGAATTAGTCTTACAACACTGAATTAGAATTACTGTCTTGGAACACAGAATTAGAATTTCTTAGATATCAGAATTGGAATTACAGTCTTAGAACACAGAGTTACAATTAAAATATTAGCACATAGAATTACAATTTGTCTTGGAACACAAAATTGCATTTGTCTTAGAACACAGAATTAGAATTAGTCTTACAGCACAGAATTAGAATTCAAGACAACACACAGAATTAGAATTAGTCTTAGAACAGAGAATTAGAATTACAACACTGAATTAGAATTACAGTCTTGGAACACGGAATTAGAATTTGTCTTAGATATCAGAATTGGAATTACAATCTTAGAACGCAGAATTAGAATTAAGATCTTAGCACAAAGAATTAGAATTAGTCTTAGAACACAAAATTACAATTATCATCTTAGAACACAGAAATGAAATTAAAATCTTAGAACACAGAATTGGAAGTAAAGTCTTAGACCACAGATTTGAATTAAACTCTTTGAACACGCAATTAGAATTAAAATATTCAGACAGATTTAGAATGAAAGTTGGAACACTGAATTAGAATTATTCTTAGACCACAGAATTAGAATAAACATCTTAGAACAAAATTAAAATTGATTTCTTAGAACAAAGAATTAGAATAAGTCTTAGGAAAACAGAATTAGTGGGGGGGGGGGGGGGCGGAGCCAAGATGGCGAAGTAGAAAGACGCACATACACATAGCTCCGAACCCACAAATCACAGAACGGCTAGAGGAGACCAAGCCAGGGCAAATTCTGCACCCAGAGACCACGGAGTATTGGAGCGAGGGAGATTTCTGCTCCGGAGAGACCTGTGGACCTCTCGCGGGGGGTCCTTCGCCCCGCGGACTGGGCGCCGGGACGGGGAGCAGAGTGCGGCCCTGCAGCGGCCACGACGCTGAGGGGAGGAGATCCGAGAGGGCTACGGGGACGGGATCTCCAGCGGCCACGCGGGTCCTCCCACCCACAGAGGGACCTGAAAACCTCTCGCAAAAGGTCCATCGCGCTGCAGATGCGGAGCCCAGCCTGGACCTGCGGCGGCCCCGGCGGCGGCCACAGCTCTGAGAGGCACAGATCTGAGAGGGCTCCGGAGGCGGGATCTTCAGCGGCGGCACGGGCCCCCCCACCAACAGGTGACTGACAGGGGTGGGTGAGAGAGTCTCTTTGGCGGGTTGAGAGGGGAGTGGGGTGCCCCCAAGGCTCGGGGTCCCCCAGGAGGTGGGGGCTGAGAGGTGGCTGTGGATGGGGGCTCCCCAAACGGGAAGGAGCCTGGATCCATTGTGGAAGGTCTGTACATAAACCCCCAGAGGGAACTATGCCTGAGAGGCGGCCCTGCCCCTGACCACCTGAACTTAATTCTCACACTGAATAGCAGCCCTGCCTCGGCCAAAAATCCTAAGGCGGGAAGCAGCACTTGAATCTCAGTCCCCAAATGCTGGCTGGGAGGACCAGGAGGCGAAGTGGGTGTGAGGAGAACATTCAGAGGTCAGGCCAGTGGTTGGAGAAAATGCCAAGAAAAGGGAAAAGAAATAAAACTATTGAAGGGTACTTTATCAGAGAAAAGACACTTCCTCCCTTCCTTTCTGATGGGGAGGAACAATGCTTGCCATCAGGCAAAGACACAGAAATCGAGGATTCTGTGTCCCAGCCCACCCAATGGGCTCGGGCCATGGAAGAGCTCAAGAGGAAGTTTGAAAATCAAGTTAGAGAGGTGGAGGAAAGACTGGGAAGGGAAATGAGAGGGATGAGGGAGAAGCATGAAAAGCAGATCAGCTCCCTGCTAAAGGAGAACCAAAAAAATCTTGAAGAAATTGGCACCTTGAGAACTAGCCTAACTCAGCTGGCAAGGGAGGTGCAAGGGGCCAATGAGGAGAAGAATGCTTTCAAAAGCAGAATTAACCAAATGGAAAAGGAGATTCAAAAGCTCACTGAAGAAAATAGATCTTTCAAAACTGGAATGGTACGGATGGACGCTAAGGACTTTTTGAGAAAGACAGATATCTCAGAACATACCGCGCAGATTCGAAAAATGGAAGATAATGTGAAATATCTTATTGGAAAAACAACTGACCTGGGAAAACAGAATTAGATTGAAAGTCTTTAACACAGAATAAGAATTAAAATCTTAAAACACAGAATTAGAAGTAAAATCTTAGGACACAGAATTAGAAGTAAAGTCATGCAAAACATAATTTGAATTAAAATCTTAGGTCATAAAAAAAAAGAATTAAAGTCTTGCAACACTGAATTCAAATTAGTCTTGCAACGCAATATTACATTTAAAATTTTAGGAAAGAGTATGAGAATGTGCCTTGGACCAGGGAATTAGGATAATATCTTAGAACACAGAATGAGAAGCAATCTTTGAACTCAGAAATACAATTAAAATTATAGAACACGTCATTAGAATTAAAGTTGAGACCAGTTCACATTCCCTTCTGGGTCATTGTCAGCTGAAATTATAGATTTTGCTTCAGGAATCCATATTTAGCAATCAGCACAGACTATAGAAGGAAGTGGTAGAAACTGAACAACTCTTCACCGCAGGTTGTAAAACATGAGTACCTAATCAAAACGTGGGCAAGACATGAACTGGTGGCTGGAATTATCCATCAGAAGCTCAATATATTTCAGGTGATAGATGTTCCTATTACAAATGATAACCTCAGGAGAGATATCAAATGACGTTCCTCCCCACCAGACCTGATCTTTGTCTCCTCCCGCCTGGAGAAAGGAGGCTGAGCCCCGTTCCTTTCTCAGCCACCCTGTCCTCCTCTGCTCTGAGGGATGGGAGGAATCCCAAGTCCCATCCAAGGGGGCCTGGTTTGTAGAAGCTGCTACAGCTCCTGTGCTTTTTCTTCCCTTTTGTTGAGCCCAGGACAACCCTTCCTCGACCTACCCTTTCTCCTTGTCTTCCCCCGTCCCTCTTTTCCCCCTTTCCCCTCTTTTCCTTCCCCTACTTGTCAACCCTTGTCTCTCTTTGTCCTCTCCCTTCCCCTCTTTTTCCTCCCCATTCTCCTCTTTGTCCTCCCCCTCCCGGTTTCTATTAAGTGGGCGACCCTCCACAACCCCAAACTGAGCTAAGCTGCTGTCCACTCCCAGCCCCAGAATCCTGCCCTCAGCAACCTGGGAGCCTGGTCAACTCCCGTCCCACCTCCAGGTGGAGGATGCATCTGCACCCCCTTCCTTAGCCAGTTTAGGTCATGGGGGCTGAGAGAAAGGACTGTAGGAGGGCTCCCTACTGCTCTGGAGCTGATATTGAAGATTTCTTCCCTCTTCTCTTCCCCCTCTGCTCTGGGAGGACACTAGCCCTTCCCTGAAGTCACAGTGCCCGCCCCCTCCCAGCTTATATTAAGTGTGAGTTTTCTTTGGAGGAGGATGTTAGCGGGTCAAGCAAGGACAGGTCTGAGTTCCCCTCACCCACTTTTCTTCCCCTTCCCCTTCCCCTCCACACAGCACCCTGCCCTCGTTTACCCCCATCTTCCAGACCGACCGATGCTGAGATTCTTGCTAGTGCCTTAGTGACTCTGAGTGAGGTAAGTGCCCCCTACCTACTTCTGCCTTAGCTTCTCCCGTTCTTCTCCTTCTCTTCAGCCCTGTCCCCAAACTTTTCATGAAACAGAGCACGCCCTCTACAATTAGCTTCCTTTAGTCCCCTGGGAGGATGAGTGTAAGGGTGGGTGAAAGGGCTGGGATTATCAATATCTTTGTTTATGTGTGCGTTATGTATGTAGGTAGAATAATCTGTGTGTGTGTGTGTTCAGGGGTGGTCATGTTTGTGTCTACTGCTGCCTAGGGCTTCCTGCTGGCCCAGACATTTGTCTGGAGTTCTTGGGCTTGAGGGAGGACGGGGAGGAGGTCGTGACTTGGGATTCAGTAGAGGACAGCAGGGGAAAAGCATTTGGGACACTCCCTGTCTCCCCTCCTCAAGTGAAGGTTTCCATCCCTTCTTCCTCCCTCTCTCCCATCCTTGACTTGTTCTCAGGTTTTGGGAGAGAGGAGGAAGTCTAGGAAATCTTCGCGTCCCTTTCTCCAGATTGTCTTTTTTGTTTAGTGTTATTTAATTAAATCGTATATTTATTTTTGTTCTGGTTTGATCCAGAATCTGGTGAAAGGGGCGTTTCCAGGCACTTTGAACAAGTTCAAAATGTGGTTGAAGAGAAAGAGGAGACAGTCCCTGAACTGCGAATCTCTATGATTGATTTATTGACAGAAAGAAAATAATTATTTGATGTGTACTTCTCTCATTGTGAGGGATTTGGAGCATTTTGTCATAGGACTATTGATAGCTTGAATTTCTTCCTTCGAAAACTTCCTTTTCCTTTAACTGTTGGAGAATGGTTCTTAATCTTAGAAACTGGAATCAGTTATTTCTATATCTTGGATATGCAACCTCCTTAAATAACTTTACTGCAAATACATTATTCCTCTTTTAATTAAATTCAATCTGTTTGTGCAAAAACATTTCAACTTTATAGAAGCAGAATTATTCATTTTAATTTCTGTGATTCTCTCCACTGCTTGTTATGTCCTAATCTCTTCTAATAGATGTGAAAAGTAATTTCCTCCTCACTCCTGACACCTAATTCTTGAGTCTATTTGCATTTTAATTTGAAATATGCAGTATGAAGTGTTACTATCTTTTCAAATTTCTGAGAAACCCTATCTATTTTTTTTTTTATCAAAAAGTATGTCTTGCCCTTCTCTCTGCTCAGCTCCTGTCTTTGGATTCATTAAACACTTTTATTTGCTTGCTTCTGTACATTATATACCTACACTTTTCCATCTTTCAGCCTCTCAATTTGTAACAATTTTCAATTGTTTTCTGGACAACTAGGTATTCTGCAAGGTCTGAAGACAGAAAGATTCATCTCCTTGAGTTCAAAGCTGGCCTCGGATATCAACTGCACAACCCTGGGAAAGTCATGACATTTTTTTTCTTCAGTTCCTCATCTGTCAAATGAGCTGGAGAAGGAAATGGCAAAACACTCCAGTGTCTGGTCAGAAAATCTCAGGCAGGACTATACAGCAACTATAATTGCTTTTATAATCCCTGTTGTGTAGCAGAGTTTGAGATCTGTTACCAATAATCATTAATGCAAAACCCCTTTCTTTTCTCTTCCATCCCTCCATTATTTCCCTTGAGATACCTGACTCTTTAAAAAAAATTTATTAGTATTTTCTGTTTCTTCTCTTCACAGGGCATCCCATGTATCCCTCCCTCTCCCCATCCTCCAGAGCTATGCTATGTAACATTGTAGTTTTCTTTTAGGGAGGAAAAGAATAGCAAGCACAAATGATCAGTGCATTCAGGAAAAGGTGTGCAATGTGGACCTCTCAGCTCCAGGACAGAGTAGGGTGAAGGTGATGATGTACTCTCATGTTTCCTTTTCAGTCTCACTTAATCTTTAATATGTTGTGATGAGACTTTTAATTTTTTGCATGTAATTCTCTCTGTTTAAATTGTTGTAGTTACTGTGTGTATATACGGTTTTCTTGGCTCTGCTGCTCTTGCATCAATTCACAAAGAATTCTCCATACCTCTCTGTACTTATCTAACACATCATTTCTGAGAGCTTGGAAGCATTATTTCATGACATTCATGTCCCTTGCCTTGTTTAGCCATTCCCCAGTTGATAAGCATCTACACTGTTTCCAATTCATAGCTGCCACAAAAAGTGCTGTTATAAATGTTTTGGAGCATATGGGGACTTTTTTCTTATTGATGGCTTCCTTGGAGTTTAATGGAGTCCTTGTTTTAAAGACTTTGGACATTTTTTTACTTTCCTTGCAGAATTCCAAATTACTTTCTGAAATGCATGTGTCATTAACAGCTCCACCAGCAGTGTATTAGTGTATGTATAGTTTTACACCCTTATTTAGGTATCAAAACCTTACTTGTGCCATGAAAGGAATTTAATAAGACACTTTCTTTTCCTGTTGTTTCAAGTAGTTTATATAGGATAGGGATGAAATGTTTTTTTTAAATGTTTAAAGTACAATTATTTACGTATTCTATTTCTTCTTTTGTTGACATGGGCAATTTGTATTTTTGTAAGCATTCATCCATTTCGTGTCGATTGTCAGTTTTCCTAGCATATGATTGGGCCAAATAACTCCTGAGCATTGCTTTAATTTCATCTTCATTGCTTATGCACTTTCTGTTTTGTTTTCCAGACTGGCAATTTGGTTTTCTTCTTTCTTTTTATTAATCAACTTAACTAATGATTTATCTGTTTGATGAGGATTTTCATAAAACCAGCACCTATGTTTATTTATTATTTTATGTTTTTAAATTTTTTTCATAATCTCTTCTTTGATTTATTGATTTCCATTTGGGTGTTTAATTGGAGACCTTTCTTTTATTCTTTTTACATTTTTTAAAATTTCATGCCTACTTCCTTCATTTCTTCCTTCACTGTTTTATTGATGTAAGCATTTAGAGGTAAGAAGAAATTTCCCTTAAGTACTGCTTTGACTGGATCCCACAAATTTTGATGTGTTGCCTCATTGTTGTAATTCTCTTTAATGAAATTATTGTTTAATTAGATGATTTGGTCTTCAATTCACTCATTTTTAGGATTAGATTATTTAGCTCCCAATTAATTTTTGGTCTGTGTTTCCATCCTTAATAATTTATACTGCATTGAGTTCTGTAAAAACTGCATTTAGTATTTCTGTATTTGTCCATTTTTATGAGCTTTTTATGTGCTAATATATGTTCATTTTTTGAAGGTGCCATGTGCAGCTGAAAAAAGTTATATTCCTTTTTATTTCTATTCAGTTTTCTCCAGGGTTCTATCATTTCCAAATTTTCTAATATTCTTTTTCTCTTCTTGACTTCTTTTTTATTTATTTTATGCATAGATTTACCTAACTGTGAGAGGGGAAATTTGGGGTCACCCCTTAGTATAGTTTTACTATTTCCTTCTGTAAATCATTTAACTTTTTCTTTTCAGAAGTTTTCTCTGTCATTTGCTGCCTTATTGGCTTATATTGGTATTATATTATTGTCTATAGTTCCTTTTACCAAGATGCTCTTTCTCTGCTCGTCTCTTTGAATTAGTTCTGTTTTAGCTTTTGCTTTGTCTGAGATTGTGAGTTCTATCATTACCTTTTATGCTTCAACTAAAGCCTAAGTGTGTTTAGTAGGAAGCTACTGGGAGAGGGACAAGGAGTAGATTGTCTGAAACTTTAGTCATTTCACACTTTTGACACTACTGTTTTCAGTCCTAGTTCAGGGGGTTTGAAAGTTTTTTGTGGATCCAAAGTGATGTGATTTGGGAATAGGTTAGTTCATTTCTCTACTGGTCTATGCACTGGTCCTTACCCAGGATGAACCACTGACTCCTTGGGACTGCAATTGGTAATACTCCACAAGTTCTCTCTCCCTTTTGACCAGAAGTGATGCTATCCCTCAGTACCCCTGTGAAATAGGCATTGCTAGTGATAATTTTCCTCAGTGTCCCTGCAGCCTCTTGCCAAGAATGCTCTCCTCTTTGCCCTTGAACTGTAACCCCAACGTCTGGGAAGGCAATGGAGCATGCAAACAGCTCTCAGTGTTTTATCTAGTGCTAGCACAGGGGACTCTAATGTCTTTCTAGACATTATGATCTCTGGCTTGAGAGTTCCAAAGCTGCTGCTTCTTCTGACTATTAAAATTAATAAAATAAATATAATATAATAAGAACATGATAAAAAGAGATAACAAAATAATTAGAAAATGACTCTGAATTACAACATTTTCAAGTAAATTAACAATGATTTCATAGTAATGATTGACAGGTTTCCTTTAAGTCAGATCTACTAATTCCTCAGTAATTAGTGCCAAAGGAAGGATTTCAGAACTTCTTTTTATAACAGAAAAGAAGAATAGGATATTTCAGCTATCTTAGGGAACTTGTTTGGAACATAATTCAGTTGGACAAGGTAGGTCATCGGAGTGCTTTGCTTCTTCCAGGCTTTCCTAACCCAAATTCATACTGCTGGCAACATTTAACTGGCAAAGTGGTATGACTCCAGAAGTACTTGCTCCACAGCTGAAGCATTTTATCACCAGAAATATTACTTTCAAGGGACCTGTCACCTGAACTGAGAGTGGGACAGAGGAACTTGCGATTTGTAGTTAGCAGTCACCCTCCACCTCCATCCCGTACTTGCATCAAAGGGTAAAAATCTTCAGAACACTACACTACCTTAAGCTCTACCTGCAGAAAAATAAGGCAGATTATTCACGAAGTCTAAAGAACTCAACCTTTTGTCAACCTCACTTTCTCCAGCTGCCATAAAGGGAAACTTAGCTTTAAAAAGAGTCTTCTAATGCTTGATTTTGTTCCTGCATTGATATATGTCTTACTCTAAATTATCTGCTACTAAAATATGAAGTTTTGTCACTCTGTCTATTCATTAAATCTGTAGGTGACCTGGACTTAAAAGAATACCTTTGTTAGTTCGTCTTAGCTGGTAGGGCTAGCTTTTCCTGAAGAAGGGAGCTTACTCCTACAATCTCACTAAAATTAAATCAGAGTCATCAATATTAACTGATTGAAATGGTATTCCTTTTCAGTTCACCTCTTAGAGCGACCATTGGTGTTTCATGCACATGACCTCCAGACGAGCCTCCTCCCCTGTGTTGCAGATGTCTCCTTAGAGCATCTCAAGTTGTCTTGGCCTTGGAAGAATGTCTCAACCTGACATTTTGTTGGCTCCACCACTCAAGAATTTGAAGTGAGGTGTTAATATAAAGTTGTGTGATGGAAAATATTGAGAGAGCTTGGCTTGATGCTTCCTCTACTCAACTTTCTAGCTAATATCTTCTTGAATTGCATTAGTGATCATCTGATCCTTTGTGAAGGGCAGGAACCATCAAAGGGAAGAGGGCATGATCACCCGACTGAGCATTTTCACTGGCTGGACCTAGGCTCTTACTTTTCATTTCCACCTCTTGGCTTCCCTGGCATCTTTCACATTCCACATCAAATCCTATCTCCTACAGGAAGCCTTTCTTTGTCCCCTCTAATTCTTGACCCTTCCCACTGCTTATTCCTTTCACTTTATTATTCCCAGAGCTTATTTGTCCATAATTGTTTGCATGTTATCTTCTACATTAGACTGATTTCCTTCAGAGGAGAGATTGTCTTTTTCCTTTCTTTCTCTCCTCAGAACTTAGCAATGTGCCTAACACATAGAAAGTGCTAGGAAGGAACTGGTTGCTAAAGTGGAAATGATGGGAATGCTCAGAGGAAATTAACACTCAATCCTAGAATTTGTGATAAAGGAGAGGCAATCTGGACATAGTCTGAAAAATCAATGAACTTAGTCATTTGGTGTTCCAGAAATCGAAACACCTTAACTACTAGGGGAAAGGACTTACTTCTTGCCAAAAGATTCTGAGCACACTGAAAAGCAGTATGGTGCAAATTAGGTAAAGAGAAATATCTTGCAACATAAACCAAGACAAATTCCAAATGGAAGCATGAGTTAGACATAAAGGTAGATATTATAAATAAATTCCAGCATTGAGAAATTACCTTTCTCATCTATATATAACAAAGAAGAGATAGAGAGGATTCCAGTAGGCAAAAATGGTCATTCACATTACATTCATTTGAATTACTTCAAATGTTTTTGTGAAAAGAAAATGTATGCAACTAAAACTAGAAAAAGCCAATAAATGGGAAAGCATCTCTGCAGAAAGTTTCACAGATATGTAATGTATATAGGGAATAAATTCTCATTTACAAACTTAAGAGTAATTGCCCAAATGATAAATAGTCAAAGCATATAAACCAGTAGTCATCCCAGGAAGAAATCTAAACTATCTACAAACAGTATGGAACAATGCTCAAAATTACTAATAGTTAAGAAAATGGAAATTAAAGGAACTCTGATGTTCTCCTTCATAACCATAGGGCATTGACACTGAAGAAAAGTAGACAGATGATCAAGAGAATAAGTAATTGCCCTCTACCAAATGATTGGTAAAATGATAGGAAAAAAAAGAAAAATAACAATTGTTGGAGAGACTGTGTGAAAACAGGCCGAATAATAAAGTGTTATTGCTACTATGAGTTTATCCAACCATTCCGATAATAATTTTTGAAGTATGTTCCAAAAGCCCTAAACTAATCATACCTTTTGACCCAGCTATGCCTCTACTGATGCCTATTGACCAAAAAGATCAAAGAAAGATGAGAAAGACCTGGGTGTGCAAAAATATTGATAACATCCTTTCTGATAGTAGTCACAACACGGAGAGTAGTGGGGTGCCGTTCAATTGGCAGAATGCCCCCAAATTATGTTAATATAAATGTAATGGAATATTATCACACAGTAAGAAATGCCTAAATTGTGTTGAAGAGAAACTTGATATATCAAGTATCAAGAATCAAAAGCCTGTTATATGGATAAAGGATTAGACTTTTTCTTCTTGGCTCTATAGGTCAGAACCATGAGCAGTACTTGGAAGTTGTAAAGGGGCCAGTTTAGGCCTGATATCAAGAAAAAAATCCTAAAAATTTGCATTCTCCAAAAGAATAATGGGCTACTTTGAAGAGGTGATGGTTTTCTCGTCCTTCGTATTCAAGGAAAAACTGACCGATCATTTGTCTCTGACACTGGAAATTCCTTTCATGTATAGATCAGATGAGGTGGCTGCTTGGGTCCCTTCTAACTCTCAAGTTTTATATAGCTTGTGTGAGCCAAGGCTGACAGGAAAATCTGAGGACAATATATGGACTTTTCAATAATTTTTCATTTCCCTCCAGAGCCATGTAAATATAATTTTTAACATTTAAAAATATTTTGAGTTGCAAATTTTCTCCCTACTTCCCTCATTTTTCCCATCCCTTTGAGAGGAAGGAATCTGGTATGGGTTATACATGTTCAATCATACAAATCATATTACCATTATTAGTCATGTTGTGAAATAATACATAGAACTAAAGGGGAAAACCGTGAAAAAATATAGAAAGTGAAAAGTTGTATGTTTGATGTGCATTTAGAATTCAGTTCTTTTACCAGAGGTGGATAGCATCTTTCATCAGGAGTGCTTTGGAATTGTCTTGGATATTTGTATTGCTGAGAGCAGATAAGTCTTTCACAGTTGATCATTGTGCAGTATTGCTGTTAATGTGTACAGTGTTCTCCTAGTTCTGCTCAGTTCATTTTGCATCAGTTCATTTAAGTCTTTCCAGTTTATTCTGAAATCTGGGTGCACATCATTTCTTGTAACACAAAAATATTCCATTCCAGCCATCTGTCACAACTTGTCCTGACATTCCCCGGTCACGGTACATCCTCTCAATTTCCAGTTTTTGCCACCATAAAAAAAGTTGTTACAAGTATTTTCGTACAAATAGGTCCTTTTCTCTTTTTTGATCTCTTTGGGATATGGAATGAGAAGTGGTATTGCTGGATCTAAGGGCATGCACACTTTTATAGCATTTTGGGCATAGTTTGAAATAGTTCTCCAGAACGGTAGGACTCGTTCATAATTCCACCAACACTGCATTAATGTCCCAATTTTTCCACTTTCCCTTCTAAATTTGTTATTTTCCTTTTTCGTCATATTAGGCATTCTCCTAGGTTTTATCTGGTACATCAGAGTTGTTTTCATTTGCATTTCACTAATGAGTAGTGACTTCATGTGTTTTTCCCGCATGACTTTGGTTTCTTTTGGTTGATGGCTTTGGTTTCTTTCTTCTGAAAACTGTCTGGTCAAATCCTTTAACAACTTATCAATTGGGGAATAACCTGTATTCTTATTAATTTAATGCAGTTCTCTATTTATTTGAGGAATGAAGTCTTTATTAAAGACAGTTGTAAAAATGGTTTCCAGATTTCTGCTTTCCTTTTCATCTTGGTTGCATTGGCTTTGTTTGGGTAAACCCTTTTTCACTTAAAACAATTAAAATTGTCCATTTGTTGTCTAGTAACGTTTGTTCTCTTCTTTGGCAGTAAAATCTTCCCTTCTTCATGGATCTGACATGCATAAACTATTCCTGGCTCTCCTCTTTTGCTTATGGTATCTACCTTTATGTCGAAATCACCCATCCATTTTGTTCTTTATTGTTATTCTTGATCTTCCTTCTGGAAGAGTATCAGTGACATCAGGAGGGTGATGTCTTGACTTGCAAGTAAATTGGATAAAATGAGACAGGGTGTACAAAGTCATCCTCTACTCCAGAGTCATCTGAAGTCAGTGACAAGACATTGGTCAGCACCACTGGAGATGGCCCCAGATGCAGGGGGAGACCTTTGCTTTTCAAGAAAAGGTTTTCTCATATCTCAGTTTTTCTGAGGCAACTCCCATCGAGTGATTTAAAGTAAGGTAAAAATGAGCAAAAGATATCCTAGTTTGCCTACTAAAAGAAAAATCCATCTGGGAGGGGAAGACCCTCAGGGTTTCTGGTCAGAACAGAAATAATTGCTATTGACACTCACTCTGAGCCATCAGAGTGGCATAGGTCAGGACGAAATATTCCCTATTGAGTGTGAGACAGAGTGATTTGGGTTTAAGGCATAGTCTAGTTTTGTTTTATCAAATGCTGGTTACCCAGAGCTCTATTTCAAAAAATCATAAATGATATTAGATGGGGCAAAAGAGTTCCTTTTTTTTCCAGATATTTTTTAGTGATAGAATAAATAAGTAGGGAAGAGAATAAAAGGTCTAGCTACCAAACTGCAAGATATCTTGTGAGGTTTATGGGACCAAATTTTAGATTACTTTGGGTAGAGCACCATGGTATGCAATTTAAGATCTTGGTCAAAATCTATTTTCTGCAATGCTGTTTTCCATTTTTTTTCCTGAAAATTTTTACAAATACTGAGTTCTTGTCAAAAAAAAGGGACTCTTTGGGTTTATCAAATACTACCTTATTTTGGCCATTTACTACTGTATCTTGTGTACCTAATCCATTCCATTGATGCCCTATGCTGTTTCTTAGCCAGGACCAGATAATGTTGATGTTTACTGCTTTGAATACAGTCTGAGATCTGATATGGCTAGGCCACTTCCCATTTCTTTTCATTAACTCCCTTGATATTCTTGACCTTTTGTTCTTCCAGACAAATTTTGTTATGGTTTTTTTCTAGGTCTCTAAAATAATTTTTAGGTAGCTTGACTGGGATAGCACTACTGTAAGGTAGAACTGTTATCTTTATTAGATTGGTTCATTCTACATATGAGCAACTGATGATTTCCCAGTTGTTTAGACATGACTTTGTTTGTGAGAAAAGTGTTTTGTAATTCTGTTCATATAGGTGCTAGGTTTATCTTGGCAGAAGAGTTCCAATTATTTTATACTGTCTAAAGTTATTTTAAATGGAATTTTTGTTTCTATCCCTTGCTGCTAAACTTTGTTGGTAATATATGGAAATGCTGATGATTTATGTTGGTTTAGTTTATATCCTGAAAGTGTGGAAAAGCTGTTAATGATTGCAACTAGTTTTCTACTTGATTCTCTGGGATTTCAACTAGTTTTCTACTTGATTCTCTAGGATTGCTTAAGTATACCATCACATCTTTTGCAAAGAGTGATAGTTTTGTTTCCTTATTGCCTGTTCTAATGCCTTCAATTTCTTTTTCTTCTCTTATTACTAGAGCCAATATTTCCAGTAAAATATTGAATAACAGTGGTGATAATGGCGATATTTGTTTCACCCCTGATCTTATTGGGAAAACTTCTAGCTAATTCTCATTATAGATTATGTTTGCTTATGATTTTAGGGAGATACTACTTACAGCTCCAATGGGCTGGCCACATTGTTCGAAGGCAAAATGTACACTTGCCAAAAAGATGATTTTATGGAGAACTCGCATGGGGCAGGTGATCATATGGTGACCAGAAGAAGTGATACAAGGACACTCTCAAGGTCTCTCTCAAGAACTGTGGATTTGCCTGTGCAACATGGGGGACATTGGCACAGGACCACTCAGCATGGCTGTGCCCACATCAGAATGGGTGCTGTGCTCTTCAAGCAAAGCAGAATTGAGATAGCACAAAGTAAATGCGGGATGTGCAAATTTGGGATATTCACCCAAATATTCCTACAGACTATCTGTTTCCAACCTGTGGTAGAGCATTCCAACTGATCAATTCATATTGATCAGTCATAGTCAGACACACTGAAATTTCACTTTGTCATGGTGGTGGCATTTTGATTTTCTTCAAAGATGAAGGACAACAACTAACAACTTGCCATTTTAATGAAAGGTACATTTATTCCTATGGTCTCCAGTGCTTTTCCCAGGAATGGTTGCTGCATTTCGTCAAAACCTTTTTCTGCACCTCTTGATATAATTATATGATTTCTTTTGTTGTTTCTTTTTTACATGGTCACTTATGCAGATGGTTTTCTTAATATTGAACCAGCCCTACATTCTGTGTATAAATACCACCTGGTCCTAATTTATGATCCTAGTGATATATTGCTGCAATCTCCTTGCTAGTACTTTATTTAAAATTCCTACATCTGCATTCATTTGGAAAATTGGTCTATAGTTTTCTTTCTCTGCCTTAGCTCTTCCTGGTTTAGGTATCAACACCATATTTGTGTCATTAAGGCAACTTGAATGGACTCCTCCTTTACCTATTTTCCCAAATAGGTTATATAGCATTGGAATTAATTATTCTTTAAATGTTGTGTAGTATTCATTTCGGAATTATCTCACCCTGGGGATGTTTTCTTAGATACCTTTTTCACTGTTTTCATTGTTTCAATGGAATTCATTGAGTGTTTTCATTCAATGGTTTCATTGACGGCTTGTTCAATTTTTTTTCTAAAATGGGGTTACATATTCCATTTCCTTTTCTGTTATTCTGCACAATTTATAATTTCGTAAATATTCACCTTTTTCACTTCGACTGGCAGATTTATTGTCATACATTTGGCAAAACAGCACCAAATCATTGCTTTAATTTCCTCTTCATTGGTGGTGAATTCACCTTTTTTATTTTTGATACTGGTCATTTGGTTTTGTCTTTCCTTTCTTAAACCAATTGAACCAGTGATTTAATTTTATTATTTTTTCTTTCACTAATCCAGCCCTTCATTTGGTTTCTTAGTTTAGGGTTTTTTTTAACTTTCCATCTTTTAAATCTCTTTTGATTTTTAATATTTTCAAATCATTGTATAGTTAGGGATTTACTAATCATTATTTTTCTACTGTTTTTAGTTGCATGCCCAATTGATTGATCAGCTCTTTCATTATTTTACTGAGGTAAGCCTTTAGAGATATAAAATTTGGATGCATCCCACAAATTATGGCCGTTATCTCATTGCTGCCCAGAGCTCTTTCATATATTTCTTTTCTAAAATTCTAGCACTTCCATAAGTTCTATCTTCTTTATCTTGTGACTAGACCGAACTAGTTCTGAGAGGGGAAAGTTGAGAACTCCCACTAGTAGTTTTACTCTCAATTTTTGGGTGTAACTCATTTAATGTAAATATGGATGTTATAACATTTGGTACATTTTAGCAAGAAGTACTTATCAGCTTTTTTTGTTAGATCTATTTTGACTTTTGCTTTGTCTGAGATACAGATTTCCCTCCCTGCTTTCTTTTTTTTTAATTTATTTATTTAACTTTTAACATTCATTTTCAGAAAATTTTGGGTTCCAAATTTTTCTCCATTTGTCCCCTCCCCCACCCCAAAACACCCAGCATTATAATTGCCCATATCACCAATCTTCCCTCGCTTCTATCATCCCTCCCTTCCTTTGTCCCCATCGTCTCTTTTGTCCTGTAGGGCCAGATAAATTTCTATATCCCATTACCCATATTTCTTATTTCTTAGTAGCAAGAACAGAAATCGACAGTTGTTCCTAAAACTTTGAGTTCCAACTTCTCTTCATCCCTCCCTCCCCACCCATTCCCTTTGGGAAGGCAAGCGATTCAATATAGGCCATATCTGTGTAGTTTTGCAAATGACTTCCATAATAGTCATGTTGTGTAAGACTAACTATATTTCCCTCCATCCTATTCTGCCCCCCATTGTTTCTATTCTCTCTTTTGATCCTGTCCCTCCCTAAGAGTGTTGACTTCAAATTGCTCCCTCCTCCCATTGCCCTCCCTTCCATCCTCTCCCCCCACCCTGCTTATCCCCTTATCCCCCACTTTCCTGTATTGTAAGATAGGTTTTCATACCAAAATGAGTGTGCATTTTATTCCTTCCTTTAGTGGAATGTGATGAGAGTAAACTTCATGTTTTTTCTCACCTCCCCTCTTTATCCCTCCACTAATGAGTCTTTTGCTTGCCTCTTTGATGAGATATAATTTGCCCCATTCTATTTCTCCCTTTCTCCTCCCAATATATTTCTCTCTCACTGCTTAATTTCATTTTTTTAAGATATGATCCCATCCTATTCAATTCACTCTGTGCTCTCTTTCTCTCCGTGTGTGTGCATGCATGCGTGCGTGTGTATGTAATCCCACCAACTACCCAGATACTGAAAAGTTTCAAGAGTTACAAATATTGCCTTTCCATGTAGGAATGTAAACAGTTCAACTTTAGTAAGTCCCTTATGACTTCTCTTTGCTGTTTGCCTTTTCATGCATCTCTTCATTCTTGTGTTTGAAAGTCAAATTTTCTTTTCAGCTCTGGTCTTTTCATCAAGAATGCTTCAAAGTCCTCTATTTCATTGAAAGACCAATTTTTCCCCTGAAGTATTATACTGAATTTTGCTGGGTAGGTGATTCTTGGTTTTAGTCCTAGTTCCTTTGACTTCTGGAAACTTCGTGGACTTTCCACGCCCTTTGATCCCTTAATGTAGAAGCTGCTAGATCTTGTGTTATCCTGATTGTATTTCCACAATAGTTGAACTGTTTCTTTCTAGCTGCTTGCAATATTTTCTTCTTGACCTGGGAACTCTGGAATTTAGCCACAATGTTCCTAAGAGTTTCTCTTTTTGGATCTCTTTCAGGAGATGATCAGTGGATTCCTTTAATACTTATTTTGCCCCCTGGTTCTAGAATATCAGGGCAGTTTTCCTTGATAATTTCATGAAAGATGATGTCTAGGCTCTTTTTTTGATCACGGCTTTCAGGTAGGCCCATAATTTTAAAATTGTCTCTCCTGGATCTATTTTCCAGGTCAGTTGTTTTTCCAGTGAGATATTTCACATTATCTTCCATTTTTTCATTCTTTTGGTTTTGTTTCGTTATTTCTTGCTTTCTCATAAAGTCATTAGCCTCCATCTGTTCCATTCCAATTTCGAAAGAACTATTTTCTTCAGTGAGCTTTTGAACCTCCTTTTCTGTTTGGCTAATTCTGGTTTTCAAGCATTCTTCTCCTCATTAGCTTTTTGAACCTCTTTTGCCAATTGAGTTAGCCTATTTTTCAATTTGTTATTTTCTTTAGCATTTTTTTGGGGTCTCCTTTAGCAAGGTGTGGACCTGCTTTTCATGCTTTGCTTGCATGTCTCTCATTTCTCTTCCCAGCTTTTCCTCCACTTCTCTTACTTGATTTTCAAAATCCTTTTTGAGCTCTTCCATGGCCTGAGCCCGTTGAGTGGGCTGGGATACAGAAGCCTTGACTTCTGTGTCTTTCCCTGATGGTAAGCGTTGTTCTTCCTCATCTGAAGGGATGGGAGGAGACATCTGTTCACCAAGAAAGTAACCTTCTATGGTCTTATTTTTTTCCCCTTTTCTGGGCATTTTTCCAGCCAGTGACTTGACTTCTGAGTTTCCTCTCCACATCCACCTTGCCTCCAGACCCGTCCAGCTAGTGCTTAGGGTCTGAGATTCAAATGCTGCTTCCCAGCCTCAGGGCTTTTGGCAGGGGCAGGGCTGCTATTCAGTGTGAGATTAAGTTCAGGTGCCCCCACACGGGGCTCAGTTCCCTCAGGGGGTTTATGTGGAAACCTTGAACAATGGATCCGGGCTCCTGCCCATCCTAGGAGCCCCCATCTGCTGCTGCCTCCTGAGGGGTTCCGAGCCATGGAGACACCCTGCTTGCCTCTGGGCAAGCCAAAAAGACCCTCTCACCACCCCCCAGCTCCCGTGGGTGGAGGAACACGTGCTGCTGCAAGAGACTCTCTCCCCAAAGCCTGCCCAGACTCGCTCCCCCAGTGCAGCACAGCCAAGGCAGAGCTGGGCCCCACTCCAGGTCCAATGCTCGATGGAACCCCGTGCCAGTCCCCCAGGTCTCTCCAGAAGAGAAATCTCCCCCATCCCGCTGTTCCACAGCCTCTGCTACTCCAGAATCCGCTGGGAGCTCCTCCCCACAGGTATTTTATGGGCTGTGGGTTAGGAGCTTGCATATGTGTACCTTTCTACTCCACCATCTTGGCTCCTCCTTTCTTTTTTTTTTTTTTTACTTCAGATGAAGCATAGTATATTCTGCTTTGGCTTTTTACCTTTACTCTGTGTGTGTCTCTGCTTCAAATGTTTCTTCTAGACAACATAATGTAGGATTCTGGGTTTTAATCCACTCTACTATCTGTTACTCTTTAATGGGGGATTTCATCTCATTCACATTTACGGTGATGATCACTAACCGTGTATTAACACTGTTTGTACTTTTCTTTCTCTCTCCTTTCTACCTGTTGCTCCTCAGTAGTGCATTGATTCTGACTACCCCATCTTTCAGTCTGCCCTCTCTTCTATCTGTACCCCTATGTATTCTTGTCCCCCTCCACTCCTACTTCGCTATATGGTAAGATAGATTTCTATGCACGACTGAATGTGTATGTCATTTCCTCTTTGAGTCAAATCTACTGAGAGAAAGTTTCAGGCCATACCCACCCCCTCTCGTCTTTCCTTCCACTGTAATAGGTCTTTTGCACTTTTCAATGTGGTATGATTTATTCCATTCTTCGTCTCCCTTTCATATACTACCATTACAGCCTAAGTTCTCACCCCTTAATTTTTTATATCATACCATCAAAGACAATTTATACCTACACCCTCAGTTTGTATATACTCCTTCTCACAGTCCTATTAGAGATACAGTTCTTAAGATTTACAATTGTCACTTGGGAGTGAGGGTAGCCATGCTGGCAGAGTTAAAAGCAGGGACTCAATTGATCTTTCCCTCAAACCCCTCCAAATACCTGTCAAAAATGAGTCTAAACAATTTCTAGAGAGGTATAACCCACAAAAAGACAGAGTGAAACATATTTCTAGCCCAAGACAACCTGGATGGTTGATTGGAAAGGTCTATTGCCCTGGGCTGGGAGAGGAGCACAGTCCAGTGTGAGCCAAGCCAGCACAGACTGGGCACCCCAGCAAACTGAGAACAAGACTCAGGGAACTGACCACCACCAGCTGTGGTGGTTTCTGCTTCATGGATTGAACTGCAGCTCAGTCTTGAGTGCTTTGAGTCAAGAAGGACAGGGTTTAGACCCTGTCTCTGATATAGGTATAAGTGAAGTGACTCTGGGCAAGTCTTTTAACCTCTCCCCACCATTTTGGTGCCAGTCTGGGCTAATTAAATTCAATGTTGAGAGCATTTCCCTGAGGCTCTCCTATTTCCCTTTCAGAGGAAACAAACTTGTTAGAACATACACCATCCATGAGATGGAATTCCTTATGGTACACTCTAATGGGAAGGTGTGTAATTCAGAATAAAGATGGAGACCATGACACTGTGGATTATATATGTCAAATTTACTAGGTTTGCTGGAGCTAACCATGTTGAGTAAGGCAATTTACTCATGAGACCAGCCCTATTGTGGCAACAGGACAGAGTGTTGATTGTCTGCACTGCCCTTGGATCAGACCAGGTACTGTGCAGGAAGAGAAAAAAGAAGGCCCAAAGTCAGGAATGACTGGTGGTTATTTTTAATATATTTTAATGATCATATTTACTTTGAGTATTCTCTTATACTTCAATTTGATATGTGCTGTGAGTTGTTGATCTATCAAATTGCTGCCAAACTACTTTACAGTTATGCCATCTTTTTTTGTTGTTATTTCAACCATAAAGTTTTTTCTTTGTGTAAGTGGACTGTTGAGCAAGGGAGAGGGGTAGGTTCTATGGTAATGGCATAACACACTGAGAGGAGCAAGTCTTATGCCTGGCCAGCAGGCTGCTCTTCCTCCTGTGGAGCTCGCGAGTAAAAGAATGAGGTGGGAGAGCGGGTCATGAAGCAACTCCAATTTATTCAAGCAAGCACTCTGGTTATATAGTCTCTGCCAGTCAGCCCAACGAACCATGGTAACACACACAAACAAACCTGAAACTATAGTAATGAACACAAGCCGGAACTATAGTAACAAACACAAACCAGGGGTGGGGCCATCCCTTCCAGAGCCATCTTGTTCACCTTTCCCTGCTCCAGACTCAGTTTACCTGATGTCCGTCAGTGTAGTGTCCCAGATGGTGTGGTGGTCAGCGCCCCTTACAGGTAGGAAAGTTGTCACTAGCTTATGAAGGGAGGGTGCAAGGAGATGGTTTAAGGACATACGGCAGCCAAGGACCAAGAAGCCACAGTAGGAGAAGGATCAGATGATGGTGGGGCAATTCACATGATGGTCTGGGTAGAATCAAAAAGAAGAACAAGGGAGGGATAGACACATAGAGGCTGCACATGGCCACAAACAGGAAAGGACAGACTGTTACACATTGTAGGAAACAAAGAAGTTTCATTTCCACAAGGCAAAATCATCCTAAAGTGAAAGTTGATCTGTAGCCTAGTAGAGTCAGGTGAAGAATGTCAGAAACTAATGCCCAGGTCTGATGAGTTTGAGGGAAGGGTTATCAGAAAGGAGAATCCAACCGCGTTTGTTAATAGGACTATAGAAGATTATGACCCTAAGGGGAATGGACCAGTCCATTATCTGATGAGAGGATCTATCCTGCATGAACTTGATAAAAAATTCACTTCCATATCTCACTCTGCCTTTCAGAAGAAGCGTGGAGTTCACCTTATCCAAGGCATTCAATTCCTCTGAACTTCATTTTAATAAATTTTACTTGTTTCCTTTTTGGTGAGTCAAGTTTGTAGCTAACAACATGGACCAAATAAGGACACGAATGAATAGAAGACAGCCAGGTGGATTCCAAACACACAGATAAATGGGCACAGCAGTCTAAAATCTCTGCTCTCAGCTCTGGAAGTCTCAAGTCAAACCCTGATCCTGAGACTGCAGAGAATCACTCTGTACATCCAAAATCCCTTTCTTTCCTCTACCCACCTCCCTGACTTCATTTAAGAACTTTTTATTGGTGTTTTCTGTATCTTATATCATGGTATCCCATGTGTCCCTCGCTTTTCCTTTCCTCCTCCCTGAGAGCCATGCCATGTGACAAATGATATTTTTTTTTTGTTTTAGAAGAGAAAAGCAGTCAGCATATCTATAGTACACAGAGGAAAAGACAATTGAGGCAGAAGACACATTATCTGATAACATTCCAATAACAGCCTTACTCTTTGCAGAAACATATCTACCCTCAAAACATTCAGAGGAAAAGACTTGTGGCAGGAGACACTCTTTCTGAGAACATTCCAGTTACTACAGGGTTACTCTCTGGGAAGAACATCTAGCCTCAGAACACTCAGTGGATGAGATACTTATGGGTGGAGACACGAACTCTGAGAATATGCTACTTACTACAGGCTAGTTCTCTGGGGAAGCATATCTACTCTCTGAACACTGAGAGGTAAAGACACTTGTGGCAAGAGACGCTCTCTGAGAACATTCAAGTTACTACAGGCTTACTCTCTGGGGAAGCACATCTAACCTCAGAACACTCAATGGATGAGATAATTATGGGTGGAGACAAACTTTGAGAACATTCTACTTAGTACAGGCTTACTTTGTGGGGCAGCACTTCCACTCTCTGAACATTCGGAAGAAAAAATACTTGTGGCAGGGGACAGTCTGTCTGGGAACATTCCAGGTACTACAGGCTTACTCTCTGGAGAAACACATCTAGCACATCTAGCCACTGAGCACTGAGCAGACAAGATATTGGGGCTGAAGACACAATCTGAGAATATTCTACTTACTACAGGCTTTCTGGGGAACCACCGCTACTTTCTGAACATTCAGAGGAAAATATACTTGTGGCAGAAGGTTCTCTCTCACAACATTCCAGTTACTATAGGCTTACTCTCTGCGGAAGCACATTGAGAAAAAAAAATGAATAATGAAATGGAGAACTCTGAAGCATTCCGATGAGAAGACCAGAGCTGAAAAGAAAATGTTACTTTCAGTTACAAGACTCAAAAGAAGCTTTAAAAGGTAAATATAAAAGAGAAATCATAAATGACTCAATAAGGTTGAACTGTGTACTTTAATAGAAGATGAAATGTATATCTTCTAAGAATTTTATCATTATCCAAGTAGGTAGGATTCTCTCTAGAAAGAGGATCTGAGAATGAGCCAAATTAGGTGGGGAAAATGTAAAACAAAGAGATAGGGGAGAAATATGGATGCTCTGAGGAAAGGAAGAAGAGAGAGAAAGAATGGGGACAATTATCGCACATTAAATAGGCTTGCAAGGAAAACCCTTTACATTGGATTGAAAAATGCGGGGTGGGGCTGGGGCCGGGGATGTCAGGCAGTCAATTCTTGGACCTCAGTCATCTAAATTCATTCAAAAAGGGAAAATCCATATTGACTCAATTAGTCCTAAAATTCCATCTTACCCTACAGGTAAGTCACAGAAGGGGATAAGAGAAAGCAAAAATAGTGATAAAAACTTGGGCAGATAAAAGACGGCATTGTCCTCATGAAAAAAAATTAGAGGAAGGACAGAATAAAGAAGGAGGGAGGGAGGGAGGGAGAGAGAGAGAGAGTGAAGGAGAAACAGAAGAAAATAGGATGGAAGGAAATGCATAGTTAGTAATCTTAAAAGTGTCAGTGGGATGAACTCATTCATAAAATGGAAGCAGGTAGAAAAATGGAATAGAAAGCAGAATAGATTGCTAGAAAACTTATTTATGAAAGGCCTCTGGAGAAAACTAAATGGGAATAGAAAGGAATGCAGACAGATGTTGCTTTATGTAAATTAACATTATTAAAATTGAACTTTATGTAAGGAATTCTATAAAAAAAAAATCAGCATTCTCAAAAAAACATCCATGTGAACTTTACCATAGAGCAATAGGATCACTTTCTGCTCCTTTCCCTCGGCTTGGATCTCTGTCACCTTCTACCTGCCACCTCCCAAAAAGTCTTTTAAAAGTCCTCCGTGTGAAAGCAGAAGAGACTCTCAAAGAGAAAGCGACCACCACTGCTGGATCAGCGCTTGGCTTGAGACCTCCAGCTCTGACAGAGGAGATTTGGGTTTCTTTCAGTCGACGGACACGCCAGAGAGTACCGTTGAGTAGAGAGTACTCAATTTTATTAGGTCCCTCTCCTCTTTACTTTTTCCTTTCACTCTCTACTTTCCTGTTAGGCTATATAGATATCACCACCAAACTGAGTGTCATTCTTTGACTCAGTTATGATGAGGGTAAGGTTCAAAGCTTACTCACAACCCCTCCTTATTTTACCCTCCATTCTTAGAGAAAAAATTCTCATCTTTTTCCTTTTTAAAAATTTATAATTCCATTAAATTAAGAAACATTTGCATTATATCTTTTATCTTATCACTTTTTCTGCTTTGATCTTTTGGAGGATATCATTCCTATTTTATAATCTGACCACAAATGCAGACTGAAATTCTAAAATATCGCATACTTACATCCTACTATGAGAGTTCAGAGATGATCTAATAATAATCTATTACTGAACAGATTTTGTATTGTATTTATTCAACATCTCCTACTCACTTGTAGAGATTATACAAATTTTCTATAAAAGGAAAGTAGGACCAAAATCGTATCAGTGACATTTGTAATAACAGCAGGAAACCTCCCTTAGCTCTGTTTCATTTCAGGCGTGAGCCATGTCTGACAGGCAATTATGTAGTCACAGAGTGTCAAGAAAAGGCTCAGGATTAACCAGGTGGGGAAATTTACTGTTCAGAAAGGAAATAGCAGAATGGGGAAGCTGAGTCAAGAGGGTCCTACCTTAGGTTAGGAAAGCCGTCCCCAAAGTTTTCCCAAGGCACAGAAGTCCAGCTTTAGTAGTTCTCAGACTGTAGCACAAGTCATTTCTACTATTAATTTCATGGCAATCAGAGCATTCCTCTACTCAAGACTCAAAACAATAATAAATTATGATCTCAAAAGTTTGTACCTCAAATAGTGAAATTTCACTAAGCACAATTTCGGGCTTGAGCATTAATAACTCCTCATATTTCTCTAACAATTGTATTTTACTTTTCCTTTACTTATAAATTAAAACTAAACACATTCTGGTGTTTCAAACATACAGCATGCCTGAGAGTTGACTCATATTGATGTATTGCAGCCACATCCTTAAACCACCTCTATGTATTTTTGTAATTTTTATGTGGTAGCCCAAGATTTTGAAATTAAACTCATCCCATTATAGTAAACTTATTTGTGTTATCATCTGTTTCAAAACAAAATATAGCCCATTAAACGTTTAACACTGTTCAAATATCTGTTTTATCTCACTTTTTAAAAGTTTCATTCTTAATCTAATAGCATCTATATTAAAAGTATATATATATATGTATATATATATATATATATATACATATATATATGTGTGTGTGTGTGTGTGTGTGTGTGTCTAACTGCATTGCCAATATAATGGAACTTCAAATTTCACAATATAAGATAATTTAGAAATATAATAATAAGAAACACAATATCTTGTATTGAATACCTGAAACAAAATTTATTACCAGTTCGATATCAGTTCAGCCAAGTGTATTTCTAAATTATCCCATTTAAAAATAATTATTCTTTTTACCTCTGGTATTTTATATTAGTCATACCTAAAACCAGGTATCCAATTAAATTCAGTTAAAGAAATAATTTTAACAAGGCAAATTTTTATAGTGCTTACCATATGCCAGTCACTGAGTTAATCACCTTACAATCATTGTATCATTTGATTCTCACCACAACACTGGGAGATGGGTATGATTATATGATTTTTTTTTTGCTTAGAGGCCATGAAGTTAATGCAAACATAGATGACATAACTTGCTGAAGATCTCAGAGTTAATAAATTTTCTACGACCATAGTGTAACTGAAAATTGCCTGCTTTTTTAATCACCTTTTTTAAAAATTTTTTAAATTTGTTTTAAATGTTTTCCATTACCTTTATTTGGGAACCTGATCTGAGAGGAGAGGAGTTAACAGGTCCAGGGGTGGAAATTCTCTGTACCTGGGACTCATGGAGTTCTTTGAGTTACAGTGAATTTATCTCAGATAGGAGTCAGCTGAGCTGGGATGGGGTGGGGGATTCAAGATGTCCCTGAACTAAGCAATGATTTTTTTATGGTCAGAAAAGGGTTAACAAGATGCAGTTATGAGATACAACAAAATGTCTTTTTTTTTATCCTTCACTCTGGAATTACTTTCAAACTAACTACATCCATTACACTGAAACAAGAGGTTATATCAAGCTTCAGGGGGGAAAATGTCTAATTTCTGTTTACCACTAAAACTTTTAGAGAATTTAATTCTGATTTTTCCTTAAAACACATTGTACTTTGAGGTACCCCAAAATTCATTGAATTATTTCAGCACAAGTTAAGCTTCTTCTAATTGAAAATTATTAATCATTATTTCCATTTCCTTAATCTGCAAATCTCTACAGCCTACTAAGATGTCTTTGGAAGTTTTTTTTTTTTAACTGAAAGTCCATACTGGATGTTATTCCTGCTTATGGTGATAACTGCTTCAGCTTTTTAGCAGTTTCTCTGGATGTCTGCATTGTTTTTGGAGAGAGATACAGAGATATATAGAGAAGTTTAATATTGTCTCTTTTCCTAATGCCATGTAATATCAATATTTACATATATTTTCCAAATTGTGAGTTTTAATTCTCTCCTTCCTTCCTTTCCCTTGTCATGGAGCAGGCAATAATTTGATGTAGGTTATATGTATGCAAAACAAATTTCCATATTACTCATGTTATGAAAGAAAACAGGCAAAAAACCCAAGAAAAATTAAAAAGCAAAATGAAGTGTGATTTGATCTGTATTCAGAGTCCATCAGTTAATTCCCAGGAGATGGATAGTATTTTTCCCCATAAGTCCTTCAGAACTTTCGTTGATCTTTGTATTTCTAAGGAGAGATAAGTCATTCAGAGTTGATCATCATGCATTATTTCTGTTACTATGTACAAATTTCTCTTGGTCCTGCTCATTTCACTTGCTTCAGTTCATGTAAGTCTTTACAGGTTTTTTTCTGAGAGCATCCGACTTGTCATTTCTTAGAGTACAATAGTATGCCATCACTATCATAGGCCTTAAATTATTCAGTTATTCCCCAGTTAATGGGAAAACCCTCAATTTCCAATTGTTTTCCACCATCAGAAATATTTTCTAGAATATATACAGTACATATAGGTCTTTTTACTGTTTGCTTTTTATGTCTTTGGGATGCCATCCTAATAGTGGTACTGTTGGGTCTAAGATTATGCATGGATTTATTGTCCTTTGCTCTCCAGAATGGATGAACTGCTTCACAACTAGAAGAATAGTGTATTAGTGTCTCAATTTGCACACAATCTCCTCCGCAATTTTTCATTTTCTTTTCTTGTCACATCTGCCAATCTGATAGCTATAAGGTAATACCTTGGGGCAGATCCAAGATGGTGGAATACAAAGACGCATTTTTTCTAACCCTTCCCCCACAGCCCACAAAATACCTGTAAAAATGACTGTCAACAAATTCTAGGGCAGCAAAAGCCACAGAATGACAGAGTGAAAGTGGTTTCCAGCCAAAGGTAACCTGGAAGGCTGACAGGAAAGGTCTATCCCATGGGAAACTGAGCAGAAGAGAACCCAGCCGTGACTACACAGCACGGAAAGGAACAGGACCAGAACAGGCCTCTGGGGCAGAATCCCCAGCAGAGAGGGTCCCAGATCCCTCAACTCACAAGTGACAAAGAAAGCTTTAAAGGTTAGTATGGGAGGGCTTTCCCAACTGGGTGAGAGGGGAGCAGGGTCCCCCCAGCACTGGCTCCTGCGGTGGCAGAGGCAGCGGCAGCAGCAGCAGGAGGTGGTGGGCGGCTATGGTGGCTGTAGAAGCAGCCTAGGTCCATTGTCCAAGCTGCTCAACTTAAAGCCTTTGGAGGAATTGAGCATCTGATCTGAACCTCAGCCCTGAGCACAGTCCTGGGGGAGGAGGAGTACTGGGACCCTCCTCTTGACAAAGGATTCATAAGTCAAGTAACTGACTGGGAAAATGCCCCCAAAAGGGGAAAAATATAAGACCATAGAAGGTTACTTTCTTGGTGAACAGGTATCTCCTTCCATCCTTTCAGATGAGGAAGAACAATGCATACTGTCAGAGGAAGTCAAGGCTTCTGCCCCCAGTACCTCCAAGATGAATACGAAGTGGGCTCAGGCCATAGAAGAGCTTGAAAACCGAGTCAGTAGCTTGCTAAAGGAGAACCAAAAGAATACTGAGGAAAATGACACCTTTAAAAATAGGCTAACTGAATTGGAAAAAGAGAAGAAGGCTTTAAAAAGCAGAAATAGCCAAATGGAAAAGGAGGTTCAAGAGCTCACTGAACAAAATAGTTCTTTAAACATGAGAGTAGAGTTCAGGGGAGCTAATGAAAATACGATAAAAAAGAAGTTACAAAACAAAACCAAAACACTGAAAAAATAGAAGATAATCTGAAAGATCTCATGGGAATAACAACTTACCTGGAAAACAGATCCAGGAAAGACAATATAAAAATTATGGGACTACTTAAGAGCCAAGATCAAAAAACGAGCCTAGACATTATCTTTCATGAAATTATCAAGGAAAACTACCCTGATATTCTAGAACCAGAGAGCAAAATAAATATTGAAAGAATCCACCAATCACCTCCTGAAAGAGACTCGAAATGAGAAACTCCTAGAAATATTGTGGCCAAATCTCAGAGTTCCCAGGTCAAGGAGAAAATATGTCAAGGAGCTAGAAAAAACAATTCGAGTGTTGTGGAAATGCAACCAGGATAACACAGGATCTGGCAGCTTCTACATTAAGAAATTGAAGGGCTTCAAATATGATATTTCGGAAGTCAAAGGAACTGGGATTAAAACCAAGAATCACCTAATCAGCAAAACTGAGTATAATACCTCAGGGGAACAAGTCGTCATGCAATGATATAGAGGATTTTCAAGCATTCATGATGAAAAGACCAGAACTGAATATAAAATCTGACTTTCAAACACAAGAATCAAGAGAAGCAAGAAAAGGTAAACAGGAAAGAGAAATCATAAAGGACTTTCTAAAGCTAAACTGTTTACATTCCTACAAGGAAAGGTATTTGAAACTCTCGAGACTTTTCTCAGTATTTGGGTAGGTGGAGGGATTATACACACACACACACACACACACACACACACAGAGAGAGAGAGAGAGAGAGAGAGAGAGAGAGAGAGAGAGAGAGAGAGAGGCAGAGAGTTCAGGGTGCTGAATCAGAAGAGACGATATCCATAAAAAAAAAATTAAGGGGAGAGAGAAGAAAACCTTGAGAAGAGAAAGGAAGAAATGGAATGGGGCAGACAATCACTCATAAAAGAGATAAGAAAAATCTTTTTCAATGGAAGAGAAAATGGAGGAGGTGAGAGGGGAAAAGTGAAACTTACTGTCTTCACATATGGCTTAAGGAGAGAATAACATGTCCACTAAATTTGGTATGAAAATCTATCTTATACTACAGGAAAGTAGGGGACAATGGGACAAGCGGGATGAGGGGAATGATAGAAAGGAGGGCAAACGGGAGAAGGAAGTAACTAGAAGTAAACATTTTTGGGAAGGACAAGGTCAAATGGGAGAATAAAAAAAGAAGGGGGGACAGGGTAGGATGGAGGGCAATATAATTAGTCTTATACAACATGACTATTATGGAAGTCTTTTGCAAAACGACATATATATATATGTATGTATGTATGTATGTATGTATGTATGTATGTATCCTGTATTTAATTGCTTGCCTTCTCGGTGGGGATAGGTGGGGAGGGAGGGAGGAAGGGAGGGAGAGAAGTTGGAATTCAAAGAATTAGAAACGAATGTTGAGAACTGTTATTGCATGTAACTGGGAAATAAGAAATACAGGTAATTGGGCATAGAAATTGATCTTGCCCTACGAAAAAAAGAGAGAAGATAGGAATAAGGGAAGGATGGGATATGATAGAAGGAAGGGTACATTGAGGGAAGGGGTAATCAGAATGGAAGGTATTATGGCGTAGGGGGAGGGGTGAGATGGGGAGAAAAACTGGAACTCAAAATTTTGTTAAAATGAATGTTGAGATCTAAAAATAAACAAATAAAACTATTAAAAAATAAAAATAAATAAAAAATAAATCTCTCTAATCCTGTGTCCCCTATGTTTGTATGTCCCCATCTGTCTGTCCGTGTTTCCCCATCCATCCGCGAATGTATCCCCACTTGACTGTGTGGGTCTATCTTTCTGTGTGTCCCCAGCTGTCTCTTTGTGTACCCATCTGTTCCGTCCGTGTGGCCCCATCTCTCTCTCCTTGTGTCCTCACCTGTCCGTGTGTCCCCAACCATCCAGGGGTCCCCATAGTCCATGTATCCCCATCTACCTGTGACTCCTTCTGTCTGTGTGACCCCATCTGTCTGCGTGTCTCCTATCACTCTGTGTATCCTCATCTGTCTCTTTGTCCCTAGCTATCTATCTGTGTTTCCACATCTGGGTTTCCCAATCTGTCTGTGTGTCCCCAACTGTCCGTATGTCTCCTATCTCTCCTTGTGTCCCCATCTCTTTGCTTGTCCCCTGCTGTCTGTGTTTTGAAATCTGTTTAATCATGTGTCCCCTTCTGTCTGTATGTATCTGTATGTCCCCATCTGTCTGTCCGTGTGTCCTCATCTGTTGCGTGTCTCCATCTGTGTCATCTATCTGTGTCTCCATCTGTCTGTGTTCCCAAATGTCCATGTGTCTCCTATCTGTCCGTAGGTCCCCATCTGTCTGTGTGTCCCCAGCTGTCTTTCTGTGACTCCATCTGTCCGTGTGTCCCCATCTGTCTGTGCATCCTCACCTGTCTGTCCTTGTTTCCCCATTTGTCTCTGTGTCCCCATCTGTTGTGTGTCTCCATCTGTTGTGTCTCTCCAATCTGTCCGTGTTTCCCCATCAGTCCCCATTCTGTCTGTCCATATGTCCCCATCTCTCTGTGTGTCCCCAACTGTTTTTCCATGTGTCCCCAGTTGTCCATGCCACTCCTTCTGTCTGAGTGTCCACATCTATCTGTGTGTACCTATGTGTCCCCAGCTGTCTCTCCTCGGGTCCCCATCTGTCCACGTGTCGCTATCTGTCTTGTGTCCTTAGCTTTCTCTCCTTGTGTCCCCATCGGTCTGTCCGTGTGTCCCCATCGGCCTGTCCGTGTATCCCCATCTGTCTATCCGTGGGGCCCCATCTGTCTGTCCGTGTTTCTGCATCTTTCCCTGTGTCTTCTATCTGTCCGTATGTCCCCATCTGTCTCTCCGTGTTTCCCCCTCAGTATTTCCCAATCTGTCTGTCTGTGTATCCCCATTTGGCTGTGTGTCTCCTATCTGTCCTTGTTTCCCCATTTGTCTGTTTGACCCCTGCTATCTGCCTGTGTGTCCCCATCTGTGCTTGTGTCGCCATCTGTCCATGTGGCCCTGTGTGTCCGTGTGTCCCCATCTATGTGTGTCTCCATCTGCCTGTGTGTCCCTGTCTGGGTGTCTCCTGTCTATCTGTGTGTCTTCATCTGTCTGTTTTTACCCTGTTGTCTGTCTGTGTGTCCCCATTCTGTCTGTCCGTGTATCTCCATATCTTTGTGTGTCCCCAACTATTTTTCCGTGTGTTCCCATCTATCCGTGTGACCCCATCCGAGTATCCCCATCTCTCTCTGCGTCACAGCAGTCTGTGTATCGCTATTTATCTGTGTCTCCATCTGTCTGTGTGTCCCCATCTGTCCGTGTTTTCCCAGCTGTGTCTGGGTGACTCCATCTGTCAGTGCGTCTGCTATCTGCCCTTGTGTCCCTAGGTGCCTGTGTTTACCCAGCTGTCTGTCTTTGTATCCTCGTCTGTCCTTATGTGTCCTCTCTCCACGTATCCCCAACTGTCTGTAAGTCCCCAGCTCTCTGCCAGTGTTTCCCCCTCAGTGTTTCCCATTCTGTCTGTCGGTGTGTCCCCATAATTCTGTCCGTGTGGATTCATCTGTCTGTCGCCAGCTCTCTGTCCGTGTGTCTCCATCTGTGCTTGTGTCCCCATCTGTCCGTGTGATCTTGTATGTCCCCATCTATCTGTTTCTCCATCTGCCTGTGTGTCCCCATCTCTCCGGGTGTCTCCTGTCTATCCGTGTGTCTCCATCTGTGTTTCTACCCTGTTGTCTGTCCGTATGTCCCCATTCTGTCTGTCCGTGTATCCCCATCTCTCTGTGTGTCCCCAACTATTTTCCCGTGTGTTCCCATCTATCCGTTTGACCCCATATATCTGGGTGTCCTCATCTGTCTATGAGTCCCCAGCTGTCTCTCTTTGAATCCCCATCTGTCGATCGATGTGTCTCCAATTGTACAGGTGTCTTGTATTTGTCCGTCTGTCCCCATCTGTCTGTTACCCATCTCTGTGTGTGTCCCTATCTGTCTGTGTGTCCCCAGCTTTCTCTCCTTGTTTCCCCATATGTCTGTCCGTGTATTCCCATTTGTCTGTCCCTCTGGCCTCATCTGTCAGTCCGTGTGTCTCCATCTGTCCCTGTGTCTCTTACCTATCCATTTCTCCCCATGTATCTGTGTGTCTCCATCTGTCTTTGTGTTCCTATCTGTCTATGTGTCCCCAGCTGTTTCTCTTTGTGTCCCCATCTGTCGGTCTGTGTGTCCCCAACTGTCCGTGTGTCTCGTATTTGTCCATCTGTCCCTATCTGTCTGTGTATGCCTATCTATCTGTGTTTTCCCAGCTGTCTGTCTGGGTGACTCCATCTGTCAGTGTGTCTCCCATCTGTCTGTGTGTCCCCGTCGGTCTGATTGTCCCCTGCTGTCTGTCCTTGTTTCCCCGCCTGTTTTTCCCAATCTGCCTGTCTGTCTGTTTGTGTGTCCCCATCTGTCCGTGTGTCCCCATTTCTTTGTCCGTGTATCCCCAATTGTCTTTCCATTTGTCCCCATCTCTCTGTGTTTTGAAATCTCTCTAGACGTGTGTCCCCATCTCTCCATATGTCCACATCTGTCTGTATGTCACATCTGTCTGTGTATCCCCATCTGTCTGTCCTTGTGTCCCCATGTGACTCTGTCTCCCCATTTTTCTGCCAGTGTGTCCCCAGATGTCTATCTGTGTGTCCCCTTCTGTCTGTCTGTGTATTCCTATCTGTCCATGCATGTGTCCCTATCTGGCTGCCTGTGTTTCCCCGTCTGTCTGTGTGTCCCCAACTTTGTCCTTTTGCCCCCATCTTTCCGTGTTTCCCCTTCTGTCTTTGTGTCCCCATCTGTCTGTCGGTATGTCCCCATCTGTCCGTGTGTCCATGTATCTGTGTTTCCATGCGTCTGTGTGTCCCCATCTTTCCGTGTGTCTCAGGTCTGTTCGTGTGTCCCCATCTGTCTGTTTGTCCTCAGCTGTCTGTCCGTGTTTCCCCATTCGTCTTTCCCAATCTGCCTGTCCATGCGTCCCCATGCATCTGTGTTTCCATCTGTCTGTGTTTCCCCATCTTTCTATGTGTCTCCTATCTGTCCCTGTATCCCCATTTGTGTGTTTGTCCCCAGCTGTCTGTCTTTGTGTCCCTATCTGTTTGTGTATCCCCATCTGTCCATCCATGTATCTCCTATCTTCCCTATGTCCCCATCTGTCGGGCTGTGTGTCCCCATCTGTCCCTCACTAGAGCTTCTTGGAAGACCTCCAGCTGTGGTGATTGGCACCTTGGATGATTCCTGTATTTTATCTTTCAGATCACTGAGGCCCATTGCTTGTGTTCCTTTTAACATGACCCGTAGTCTCTGATTCCTCTCTAGGCCGAGACATAGCACCTCTGTCGTTACATTCGAAGTCTTTCTGAGCCTATTTCGTTTTTTATTATTGCGATTATTATTTTATTTGTTTTCAGTGTTCTACAATCACTTTCATACAACTTAGTTTTTCCCCCTCCCTCCTCTTCCTTCCCCCTGTCCTCCTCCCTCGCTTCCCAAGACAGGATTCAATCTTACATAGGTTCTATACATAACATTCATATTAAATACATTTTCACCTTAGTCATGTTGCATAAAAGAATTAAAATGAATGGGAAAAATCATAAAACAAACCAAAACGTCGTACAAAAGAAAATGATGTGCTACATTCTGTAATTGAATTCCACAGTTTTTTTCTCTGAATATGGAAGGCATTTTACCTTAAGAGACCACTGAGAATTTCTTAAGTCCTTGCATTGCGACGAAGTTCTAAATCTACCAGAAAAAATCCTCACACACTGTGGTTGTTACTGTGACTAAAGTTCTCCTGGTTGTGCTTCTTTTGCTCAGCATCAGTGCATATAAGTCTTCCTAGGCCTCTATGAAGTCCTCCTGTTCAGCATTTCTTACAGCAGAACAGTATTCCATGACATTCATATACCACAATTTATTCAGTCATTCCCCAATTGATGGGCATCACTGTGATTTCTTATTTTTTTTAAGCAATTTCTTATGGGGTTGGATTTTTTCTTATACATTCTTCTCCTCTTTCCCTGAGGAGTTCATTTGGAGGATTGTGGCCTGGTTCCTGGGGTCCCTCTTCACCAAGTGGCTGTCTGCTTTCGAGTTCATGGATCATTTTAGTGGGTTGCTACTGGCACCTCATTTGGGACCCCATGCTGTGAATCATTCCATCGATCTTAAATTTTTTTGTGTAGATTCCTCTTTTACGTACTGGGTCTCGTTTTCAGACCATTGCAGGTACTCTGGCCATTTCCATGTATACACTGAAAGCTTCATGGCTCCATAGGCAATCCGTGGATAGATTTCTTGAGTGCCTGCTACAACCCATCCTCAGCCTTCACTGTGAGTGACTGAATTCTGGATGGACTCTAGCTGCGCATTCCAATTTCTTGACCACGGGGGTACTTTGGGGGATTTCTGCTCTAGTTCTAGCTGTGGTTTCCTTTTACTTATTATGTTTATTTATTTATTTTTAGTTTTCAACACTCATTTCCACAAAATTTTGAGTTCCAAATTTTCTCCCAATGTCTCCCCTTCCACCACCACAAAACACTGAGCATTCTGATTACTCTTTCCCCCAATTTGCACTCCTTTCCATCACATCCTTCCCTTCCCTTATCCACATCTTCTCTCTTTTTTAGTAGAGAAAGATAGATTTCTATACCTCATTACATGTATTTCTTACTTCCCATTTGCATGCAAAAACAATTCTCAACATTTGTTCCTAAAACTTTGAGTTCCAACTTTTCTCTCTTGCTCTCTCCCCACCCATCCCCACTGAGAAGGCAAGCAATTCAATATAGGCTATGTATGTGTAGTTTTTCAAACGATTTCCATAATAATCATGTTGTGTAAAACTAACTATATTTCCCTCCATCCTATCCTGCCCCCATTTATTGTATTATCTCTTTTGACCTTGTCCCTCCCCAAAAGTGTTTACCTCTAATTACTCCCTCCTCCCATTTTCCTTCCCTTCTATCTTCTCCCCCACCCTACTTATCCCCTTCTCTTCTACTTCCTTGTAGTATAAGATGGATTTACATACCAAATTGAGTTTGCATGTTATTCCCTCCTTAAACCAAATGTGATGAGTAAACTTCACTTTTTCGCTCTCAACTCCTCCCTTCTCTCGTCCATTGAAAAAGTTTTTTCCTTCCCTCTTTTATGACAGATAGCTTGCCCCATTCCATTTCTCCCTTTCTCCTCCCAATATGTTCCTCTCACCCCTTAATTTTGTTTTTCAGATATCATCCCTTCCTTTTCAACCCACCCTGTGCCCCTGTCTATATCTAGCTATCTATGTGTGTGTGTGTCTAGATAGATAGATAGATAGACAGATATGTAGATAAATAGATAGATATAAATATAGATGTGTGTGTATGTGTGTGTGTGTATAATCCCTCCACCTACCCAATTACTGAGAAAAGTTTCAAGAACTACAAATGGTATCTTTCCATGTTGAAATGTAAACAGTTCAACTTTAGTAAGTCCCTTAGAATTTCTCTTTCCTGTTTACCTTTTCATGCTTCTCTTGACTCCTGTGTTTGAAAGTCATATTTTATATTCAGCTCGGGTCTTTTCAGCAAGAATGCTTGAAAGTCCTCTATTTCATTGAATGACCATTTTTTCCCCTGAAGTATTATACTCAGTTTTTCTGGGTAGGTGATTCTTGCTTTTAATTCTAACTCTTTTGACCTCTGGAATATAATATTCCAAGCCCTTCGATCCCTTGATGAAGTAGTTGCTAGATCTTGTGTTATCCTCATTACATTTCCACGGTGCTCGAATTGTTTCTTTCTAGCTGCTTGCAATAATTTCTCCTTGAGGCTTCTGGTTCCAGGAGTCAAGATGCTGGAGTGATTTGTAATTATCTCCTTTCCTTTGTTCACCTTCAAGAGAACAGAACATCTCCCTAGGAAAAAACTCTGAAACAGTAAGAGCAGCAGAAGGGGTAAACAGACTCTTATCCTGTGAGGCTAGGAAGATCGCTAAGGAGGGTTCCTCTTGCTAAGGCTGAAGGTGACCAACGCAGTAGCAGAGCTGTCCCAGACAGCCCCACCTCAACAAACTAGGAGAAGATTCTGAGCCCTACGAGGGATGAAGCCAACAACTCCCAGCACCAGGACGCCAGGTGTGCCTCATCACCCCAGGGTAATCAGAAAGACACTAGCCCAAATGGGATCACCAACCACTGAGCTTGCCTACGCTCTGATTCAGCAAAGGAGACCTCCTTTGACCATATTAACCCTACCCCACACTTAACGACTTAGCTCCAGGGTAACTTCGGGAGAAATCCAAAAAGAACTCACCTGGCCTCTGCTTTCCAACACCAGCTAGCTCAGCATCAAGTAAGCTGCAGTATTTTAGTCTCCAGCTGAAAGATCCAGAGGCCACAACACATAAAGCCTCACATTTTAGGCACAAGAAATGTGGAACAGAGCTCCCTGGGCCGCAGACACAGAGATCTACTTTAAAAGCCAGGAAAAAGTTGACTATCATGAGCAATAAGCAAAGCAGAAAAGAAAAGACAATAGAATCTCTCCATGGGGACAAGGAGTCAAATACTAACTAGGTCAGCATTGAGACTGTCCTCCCACCTGAAACTTCAGAAGGGAATATGAACTGATGTGAAGCACAAAAAACCTTCATGGAGAAGCTCAGGAAGGAGCTATATATCCCCACAAAATAAACCCACATAAATCGCATGCATTTCTATATACTACTAACAAAACCCAAGAGAAAGAGGCAGAAAGAGAAATTCCGGTTAAAGCTATCATAGACACTATAAAATATCTGGGATTCTACCTGCCAAAACAAACCCATGGACTATATGAACACAATTACAAAACACTATTCACACAAATAAAGTCATATCTAAGTATAAAATCCAAATTACAGAAATAGAAGAAAATCTGACCAATGACTTTAAAAATATGAAAAAAGAAATCACAGAAGAATTTAAAATGAAAATTGGACAAATGGAAAGGGGGATGCAAAAGTTAAGAGAAGAAAACAATTTAATAATAATTAGAATTGGGCAACTAGAAGCTAATGAATCTATAAGACATCAAGAATCAGTCAAACAGAATCCAAAGAATAAAAAGACAGAAGAAAATGTAAAATATCTAATTGGAAAAACAACTGACTTGGAAAATTGATTCAGGAGAGAAAATCTAAGGATTATTGGTCTACCAGAAAGCATGATGAAAAATAAGAGGCTGGACAATATCATCCAAGAAACCATGAAGGAAAATTGCCCAGAAGTCCAAGATCTAGAGGGCAAAATAGCCATCAAAGAATCCACAGTTCACCTCCTAAAAGGGACACCAAACTAATAACACCAAGGAATATCAGCGCCAAATTCCAGAACTATCAAGTGGAGGAGAAAATACCGCAGGCTGTCAGAAAGAAACAATTCAAATATCGAGGAACTACAGCTAGGATCACACAGGAACTTGCAGCTTCCACATTAAAAAATATAAGGAATTGGAATACAATATTCCTTAAGGCAAAGAAGCTGGGACTATAACCAAGGATTAATTACCCAGCAAAGTTGAGCATAATATTTCAGGGAAGGAGAGGGACATTCAATGAAACAAGGGGCTTCTGGAAATTCCTGAAGAAAATATCAGAACTCAATAGACAATTTGGTCTTCAAACGCAGGTCTCAAGAGAGGCATAAAAAGGTAAACAGGGGGAAAAATACTTGTTACTCAATATGGGAAAACTACTTACATTCCTTAAAAGGAAAATGATACTTGTTAATCTTGAGAATTGTATATGTATTATGAAATATACAAGGGATATACATAGAGAGAAAGAGTGGGTATAAATTAAATGATGTGATGATAACAAATTTGATTTAATGGAGTGAAGGGATTGTAATGGGAATTGTGAAAAAGAGGGGTCAGAAAGAGGTAAATTCCATCACAGGAAGAAGTGTAAAAATATATTACAGTAGAGAGAAAGTGGGGAGGGAGAGGAGCACTGATTGAGAGGTATCTGATTGGATTCAAGGAGGGTACAACAAACTCAGTAAAGTATAGAAATACAACTAGCTCTATAGGCAGTAGGGGAGGATGGGAGAAAGAAAAGGGAGGGGAGGATAAAAGGGAGGGTAGAAGCAGTAAGGGAAAAGGGGTTTAAAAGGGAGGGTGGCTGAAAGAAGGTAGGGAAGACTGAGGGAGGCAGTGGTCAAAAACTAAAACTCTACTGTGGAGGGGAAGGGAGAAGGGAGAATTAAAAGCGTAAACAAGGAGAAGGAGATGGAGGGAAAGACACAGGTAGAAATCATAACTGTGAATGTGAATGAGATAAACTCTCCCATAAAACGGAGATGAATAGCAGAATGGATTAAAAACCATAACCCAACAATATTTTATTTATAAGAAACACATTTGAAATGGTGGCATACAAACAAGGTAAAGGTTGGAGCATAATATTTTGTGCTTCAACTGATATAAGGAAAGCAGGGGTAGCAATCCTAATCTCAGACAAAGCAAAAGCAGAAATAGATGTAATCAAAAGAGATAAGGAAGGAAATTATATTCTGCTAAAAGGCACCATAGACAATGAAGCAATATCATTACTAAACATATCTGCTCCAAGCAGTATAGCATCCAAATTCTTAGAGGAGAAGTTAAGGGAGTTACAGGAAGAAATTGAAAGTAAAACTATAGTAATGGAACCTCAACGTCTCCCTCTCTGAACTTAATAATTCTAACCTCAAAATAAATAAAAAAGAAGTTAAAGAGGTGAATAAAAGGTAGATATGATAAATCTCTTGAGAAAATTGAATGGGGATAGAAAGGAACATACCTCTTTCTCAGAGGTACATGGCACATATGCAAAAATTGACCATGTACTAGGCCATTAAAAACCTCACAATCCAGTGCAGAAAGGAAGAGATAGTCAATGCATCCTTCTCAGATCATAATGCAAAAAAATTATATGCAATCTAAGGCCATGGAAAAATAAACCAAAAACTACTGGGAAACTAAACAGTCTAATCCTAAGGAATGAGTGACTTAAACAAAAAATTATAAAAACAATCAATAACTTCATAAGAGAATGACAATAATGAGACACTTACCAAATCTTAGGGGATACTGCAAAACCAGATCTTAGGGAAAGTTTTATATCTTTGAATGCCTACATGAATAAAATAGAGAAAGAGAATATCAATGGTTTGGACATGCCGCTGAATAAGTTCAAAAAAGAACAAATTGAAAAACCCCAAGTAAATACCAAATTAGAAATACTGAAAATCGAAGGAGAGATTAATAAAATTGAAATTAGCAAAACTATTTAACTAATAAATAAAATTAAGAGTTGATTTTATGGAAAAAAAACAATAAAATTGATAAACCTTTGGTCAGTTTGCTTTAAATAAAGAAAGAAGAAAACCAAATTACCAACATCAAGAATGAAATGTATGAACTAACCTCCAATGAAGAGGAACTTAAAATAATAAGTAGAAATTACTTTGCCCAATTGCATGCCCGTAAATTTGACAATCTAAATGAGATGGATGATTCTTTAAAGAATATAAGTTGCCCAGATTAACAGAAGAGGAATTTGAGTACTTAAATAACCCTATCTCAGAAAAGAAAATTGAACAAGACATCAAGGAACTCCTTAGGAAAAAATATCCAGGGCCAGATGGATTTACAAGTGAATTCTATCAAGCATTTAAAGATGAGTTAATTCCAATACTATACAGACTATTTGGTAAACTTGCCAAAGAAGGATTCCTACCAAATTCTTTTTGTGATACAAATATGGTTCTGATACCTAAACCAGGAACAGCCAAAACAGGAAAAAAAAATTATAGACCAATTTCTCTAATGAATATAGATGCAAAAATTTTAAATAAGATACAAGCAGAAAGAATATAGCTATGTATCACAACAATAATACAATATGATCAGGTAGGATTTATACCAGAAACGCAGGGCTGGTTCAATATTAGTAAAAGTATTAGCATTATTGATCATATCAACAACAAAACTAACAGAAATCACATGATTATCTCAGCAGATGCAGAAAAAGCTTTTGACAAAATGCAACACCCATTCCTATGGAAAACACTGGAAAGCACAGGAATAAATTGAACTTTCCATAAAATAATAAACACTATCTACCTAAAACCATCAGCAAGTATTATATGTAATGGTGACAAGCTAGATGCATTTTCAATAAGTTCAGGGGTGAAACAAGGATGTCCATTATCATCACTGTTATTCAACATGGTATTAGAAATTCCAGGTGTAGCAATAACAGGAGAAAAAATAAATTGAAGGAATTAGAATAAGCAAAGAAGAAACTAAGTTATCACTCTTTGCAGATGATATGATGACATACTTAGAGAATTCCAGAGAGTCAATTTAAAAAAACTACTTGAAATAATAATAAGCAACTTTGGCAAAGTTGCAGGTTACAAAATAAACCCACATAAATCAGTTGCATTTCTATATGTTACTAACAAAACCCAAGAGCAAGAGGTAGAAAGAAAAATCCCGGTTAAAGCTACCATAGACACTATAAAATATCTGGGATTCTACCTGCCCAAACAAACTCATGGACTATATGAACACAATTACAAAACACTATTAACCCAAATAAAATCATATCTAAGTAAGTGGAAAAACATCAGGTGCTCGTGGATAGGCCAAGCTAATATAATAAAAATGACAATTCTACCTAAATTAATTTACTTATTCAGTGCCATCCCAATAAAACTATCAGAGAAATAATACTTAGAGCTAGAAAAAATAATATCAAAATTCATCTGGAAGAAAAAAAGGTCCAAAATATCAAGGGAACTGTTGAAGGGAAATACTGGGGAAGGTGGCTTAGCCCTACCAGATCTCAAGTTGTATTATAAAGCAACAATCATCAAAACCACTTGGTACTGGCTAAGAAACAGAGAGGTGGACCAGTGGAATACATTAGGTACTCAACTAACGTATTAGTTTAGTAAACCCAAGGACCCCAACTTCTGGGATATGAACTCACTGTTAGACAAAAATTACTGGTAAAACTCAAAAACAGTGTGGCAGAAACCAGGTGTAGACCAATGCCTGACACCATACACAAGAATAAAGTCCAAATGGATACATGATCTAGGTATAAAGATTGACAGTATAAACAAATTAGGGGAGCAAGTAATATTGTACTTGTCATATTTATGGAGAATGGGGAAATTTATGACCCAACAAGAGACAGAGAATATCATGAAATGCAAAATGGATAGTTTTGATTACATTAAATTGAAAATTTTCTGCGCAACCAAACCAAATTCAGCCAAAATTAGGATGGAAGCAGAAAACTGGGAAAGAATTTTTGCAACTAGTGTCTGTGATAAAGGTCTCTTTTCTAAAATATATAGAGAACTGAGTCAAATGTGCAAGAATACAAGTCATTCCCCAATTGATAAATAGTCAAAGGATATGAACAGGGAATTTTTCAGAGGAAGAAATTAAATCTATCTATAATCATATGAAACAATGCTCTAACTCACTATTGATCAGAGAGATGAAAATCAAAACAACTCTGAGGTACCACATCACACCTATCAGATCAGCTAACATGACAGAACAGGAAGATGATTAATGTTGGAGAAGATGTGGGAGATTTGAAACACTAATTCATTGTTGGTGGAGCTGTGAGCTCATCCAACCATTCTGGAGAGCAATTTGGAACTATGCCCAATGAGCTACAAAATTGTACATACCCTTTGACCGCGCAATATTGCTTCTCAGACTCTATTCCAAGGATATTATAGAAATGGCAAAGGACCCCACATGTACAAAAATATTCGTAGCAGTTCTCTTAGTGGTGTTCAAAAACTGGAAATCAAGGGGATGCCCATCAATTGGGGAATGGCTGAATAAGTTGTGCACATCAGTGTAAGGGAATACTAATTTGCTATGAGTAATGATGAACAGGATGACTTTAGAGAAGCCTGAAAATACTTATATGAACCGCTGCTGAGTGAAAAGAGTAGAACCAGGAGAACTTTGTACACAGCAACAACCACAGTGTGTGAGGAATTTTTCTGATAGACTTAGTACTTCACTGAAATGCATGGAGTCAAAAAATTTCCGATGCACTCGAGGCAAAATGCCTTCCACACCCAGAGAAAGAACTATGGAATTGAATCACAGATAGAAATAGACCATTTTCTTTTGTATTATGTTTTGTTTTGTTCTGTTTGGTTTTGTGGCTTCTCCCATTCATTTCGATTCTTCTATGCAACATGCTTTTAATAGGAATGTACCTGTACAACCTGTATAAGATTGTATGCCATCTAAGGGAGGGAATGTGTAGGGATGGAACAATGAGGGGGAGGGAGTGGGAAAATACTAAGATATATGGGAGTGATTGTCGAACACTGAAAACAAATAAGATAATTCAATTAAAAATATTTTTCTCCTTGACCTGGGAACTCTGGAATTTGGTTACAATATTCCTAGGAGGTTTTCTTTTCAGATGTCTTTCAGGAGGTGATGGGTGGATTCTTTCTATATTTATTTTACCCTCTGGTTCTAGAATATCAGGGCAGTTTTCCTTGGTAATTTCATGAAACATGATGTTTAGGCTCTTTTGTTGATTATGGCTTTCAGGTAGTCCCATAATTTTTAAATTGTTTCTCCTCCATCTATTTTCCAGGGCAGCTGTCTTTCCAATGAGATATTTCACATTGTCTTCATTCTTTTCATTCTTTTGGTTTTGTTTTTGTAACGTCTTGGTCTCTCATAGAATCATTAGCTTCCATCTGCTCCATTTTAATTTTCAAAGAAAGAACTTCTTCAGTGAGTTTTTGAAGCTCCTCTTCCATTTGAGTAAATCTGCTTTTTAAAGCATTCTTCTTCTCATTGGTTTTTTGGACCTCTTTTGTCAATTGAGTTAGCCTATTTTTAAAAGTATTTTCTTCAGCATGTTTTTGGATCTCCTTTAGTAAGCTATTGACTAGCTTTTCATGATTTTCTTGCTTCACTCTCATTTCTTTACCCAATTTTTCTCCACCTCTCTTACTTGATTTTCAAAATCCTTTTTGAGCTCTTCCATGGTCTGAGAGCACTACATATTTATTTTGGAGGTTTTGGATGCAGAAGTCTTGACTTTTACGTCTTCCTCTGATGGTATGCATTGTTCTTCCTCACCTGAAACGAAGTAAGAAAATACCTGTTCACCAAGAAAGTAACCTTCTATAGTTTTATTGTTTTCCCTTTTGGGGGTATTTTCCCAGCCAGTTACTTGAATTTCAACTCCTTTGTCAAGAGGGGGATATGCTCTAGGGACTTGTAAGTTCTCAGTTCCTCCAAGATGGCACAATCAAGGGAGAGGAGTTTACTCCTCTCCTGGCCTGGGTCCATCTCTGTGAGCAACCACAAGCACTCTTCTCTGCCCTGGATCTGCAAGTAGAATTCTTTCTCCGCAATCACTTCCAGCTCCCCCACACCAGCACTCTTCCTCAACCCAGAGCTGCCACTCAGGGCTGAGATCTAGATCAGCCGCTCAATTCCCCCAGGGGCTTTAGGCTAAGGGCTCCAAAAATGAATGCTGCCACTGTAGTTGCTGCTGTGGGCAGGGCCTGACCCTGTTCCTTCTCACACAGGTGGAAGAGCTTTCTCACTGATGTTTGAAGCTGTCTTTGACATTTGTGGGTTGAGCAATGTGGGAACTGCTGCTGCCAGTCCCTGCCTGAAGTCTGTTCTGGGCCCTGTCCCTCCCATATTGTGAGGCCCATGCTGAGCTGCACTCCACTCTGCACCCAGTGTGATAGACCTTACTTCTCAACAGGCTGTCTTGGGCTGGAAATCTCTTTCACTCTGTCGTTTTGTGGCTTCTACTGCTCTTGAATTTGTTTAGAGTCATTTTTTAGAGATATTTTATGCACCATGGAGGGGAGTTTCTACGGGTCTGGCCTTCTAGTCTGCCATCTTGGTTCCACCCCCTAAAGAACTATTTTCTTCAATGAGCTTTTGTACCTCCTTTTCCATTTGGCTAATTCTGCTTTTTAAAGCATTCCTCTCCTCATTGGCTTTTTGGGCGTCTTTTGCCATTTGAGTTAGTCTATTTTTAAAGGTATTATTTTCTTCAGCACTTTTTGGGTCTTCTTTAGCACTCTGTTGACTTGCTTTTCTTGAATTTCTTGCATCCCTCTCATTTCTCTACCCAATTTTACCTCCACCTCTCTTACTTAATTTTCAAAATCCTTTTTGAGCTCTTCCATGGTCTGAGAGCATTGCTTATTTATTTTGGAGATTTTGGATACAGAAGACTTGACCTTTATGTCTTCCTCTGATGGCATGCATTGGAACCTGTAAGTTTTTAGTTCTTCGAAGTTGACACAATCAAGGAAGAGGAGTTACTCTGTCCTGGCCTGCACTCTTGTCTGGGAGCAATCACAAGCTTTTCTGCCCAGGAACTGAGAGTAGAATTACCTCTCTGGAGCTTCCACCAGCTCCACCAGGTCAATGCTCCTCCTTATCCCAGGACCACCACTCAGGGCTGAGATCAAGTTCAGCTGCTTGATTCCTGGAGGGGATTTAGGCCAAGGACTCCAAAAATGGATGTTGCCACAACCTGGGGCCTCCTGGGGCCAGGGCTAGAGCAAGACCCTGCTCTCTTCTCACCCAGGTGAAAGTGCTTTCTCACTGACCTTTGAAGGTGTCTTTGGCATTCGTGGGATGAGAGATCTGGGAACCACAGCTGCTGCTGGGATTCCATGCCCTGGGGTCTGCTCCATTCCTGTCTGTGCCATGCTGCACTGTGTGGCCAAACTGTGCTCCACTCCCCTCCCAGCCTGGTGTGATAGACCTTTCCTGTTGGCCTTTCAGACGGTCTTGGGCTGGAAATCGCTTTCACCCTGTCGTTTTGTGGCTTCTGCTGCCCTAGAATTTGTTTAGAGTCATTTTTTTCCACAGGTATTTTCTGATCTGTGGGGAGAGAGCTTCTACAGTTCATCCTTCTACTCCACCATCTTGGTGCCACCCCCCTAATTTTTTTATGAAGATAAATGAAAAGAAAATTGCTTTGACAATTCATTTATTAGGGATTGACTCTTACCCTAATAAATTTGAATCAAGTAGTCAATAAACCTTTATGAAGCACCTATTATGTACCTTGGGCTAAGCCCTGAGAATACAAAGACAGATAAAAGACAGTCCCTGCTCTCGGTGAGATCATAGTGTAAAGGGAGATACAATATGCAAATAACTATGTACAAACAAGCTATATACAAGATAAATATGAATAAGTAACAGGCAGAATGTAAGAGAGTTAAGGTAGATTGAGAAAGATTTTCTATAGAGGGTAGGATGTTAGCTAGGTCTTAAACAAAACCTAGGGAGTCAGAAGGTGGAGATGAGGAAGGAGAACATGGTAGGCATGTGTTCAGCTAAGAAAAATATTTGGAGTCTGGAGGTGAGTGTCTTGTTCAAGGAACAGCAAGTAGGCCAGTTTTACTGGACTGCAAAATCTATGGGGAATGGGGTAGAAGGTAGAAGAAGATTAGAAGTTCATAAGGGGGGTGTGGATCTGAAGGACTTTTATGCCAAATCAGAACATCCCATAAACATGGAGAGAAGAGGATAACATGGAGAAGATAGAGATCAACAGTGCCAAAGGCTATAGGTCCAGAAGGCTGAGGATTTAGAAAATGCCAATTGATCTGGCAATTTAGAGATGTTTAGTGACTTTGGAGGGAGCAGTTTCAGTTGAATGATAATGCAGGAAGCCAGAATACAAAGAGTTGAGAGAGTGAGAGGAAAAGAAGTGGAAGTAGGTCTTTCAGGAGACTTTCCCTGGGAGTTTAGCTGCAAGAATCAGGAGAGCTAAGGTGTTGAGGGATCATATGATGTTCTTTGAGGATGGGGGACCCACGAGCTTGTTTGTAGTTCATGGGGAAGCAATGAGTAGAGGAGAGATTGGAGATTCAGAATGTGGGGATAATAAGAGGGGGGCAGTCTGCTCAATGACAGGATGAAATGGGATCCCTTGTGCATACAGTTTGCCTTGGTGAAGAGAAGAGCCACCTGAGACGGGAGTGAAGGAGGTGATAGTGGCAGAAGGCATGTGGGTGAGGTGAGATGAGGAGGGGAAAAGAGGGAGCTGTCAACCAATGGCCTAAGTGTTTTTAGTAAACTCTGAGACAGGCTGACACGTTACAGGAAAGGGAACTGTTGGAGGCTTGAGGAGATACGAAAAAGTTTGCATTAGTTTTTGTGGTGAGTGGAACCATGAGTTAATTAGGGAGGTAACATTTTTGATTAGGCCTGGCCATGACAGGTAGGTGGTGCAGTGGATAGAACACCATGCTTGGAGCCAGGAAGATCTGGTTTCAAATACAAGCTTAAATACTTACTAGCAATGTGACTCTGGGCAAGTAATTTAACTCTTTTGTCTCCATTTCTCATCTGTAAAATGGGAATGCACTGAAGAAAGAAATAGCAAACCCCTCCAATATCTTTCCTGAGAAAAACTCATATATAAACATCCATGACATCTCTGAAAATCGGACATCACCGAGCAGTTGAACAATACCAAGCCCTGGACTACTGGGCAAATATTTCCCTGAATGCCTGATTTTATACTGGTAAAGGCTCAGTCAAATTTTCCATAAATTTCCTTCAAAAGAAAGATCAATCTTTTTTAAAAAAATTATTTCCCCAAAATTTCTGACTCCTTTTGTTGAAGAGATAGATGGGAGAGCTTGTTCAGATGTGAATGAATTCACTTAGACCTTCTCTTTAACCAAAGGGAGCTTTATTGACACAAAAGCAGTGGACCTGAGATTTAGAAAAGGGCTAAACAAAGGCAGTGATACAGGAAAAGGATTAATCTTACCTAGGATGATTTTAGGGTCTCCTTATGGAGGTTGGAGATATAGGATTAGTCTTGCAAGATAAAGACACAGGACAAGGAGGATGACTGATACAAGTTAAGGGAGATGAGGAATTCCCATTTCCCAGGATGGGGGATAGGGACAAGGAATTTTATGGTCCAGGATAAGGAGAAGTGTTTTGGTAAGGGGAGATTTCGGGCACCTTCAGGTTAGATAATAAACCAGGGGTTTAACAAAGTCAATATTTCATATTATTTTTAACTCTTAGGGCATTGTTTGTATTCACATTATTTCCCCATTCAACTACTAGGTAAGAGAACTCTTTCCGGGAAAAATGGGCGAAGGTCATTGTCTTCAGTAGCTGCTTCCTACTGAACAGGGGCTAAGAGTGCACTTCAGGGGCCAGAATAGGTTAGAGGGGTGATCAGCGTGGGGTGCAGAATGCAGTGCCAACTGAATCCAGGGTGGAGAGAAGCAAACCCCTCTGGGTTATCAATAAAAAGTTACTGTGGGTGAGAAGATACAAAGTGAGCAAGTAAGTTAAACAACCAGAGACCAGTTATAAGAGCGAGTAAAATGACCAATAATGGGGTCATAATGGGGGAAAGAAGGGAGAGAAATCATGACCCCCAGGAGGAAGTGGAGGGAGCTATTAGGCTGGAGTGGATGTCTTGCATCCAAGATGCTGCCTGTAATATCCTTTCAGTGCTCAAAGGAAAAATTCCACCCAGGATCTTCAGGAAATAGGGGGAGAGCTATGGGGAGTAAGCTAGTATCCTGGTCATGGTGGTGGCACACCCAGCAACGATGTACTTCACTCCACCCCACAGAGTTCCCTATTTCAATTAAGGCATTAGACTTCCAGTCCCGAGGAAGCAAGTCTAACCCTAGGCACGCTGTGGGAATCAGAAATCAGTGGGCTAGAAACAGAAGTGGTTCAAGGTGGGGCCCAGAGCACAGCATAGCTAGAAAGCACACAGGCAAGTCCGAGTGGGGGGCTTAAATGCACAGTCTTTTCTGCCTAGTCATGCCCTGCATCTTTTCTCACATCCAGCATCCTGCCTCCTGCTTACTTCTCTGTCTGCCTCACCATCCACCCAAATGCTTTTGGGAAAGAGAAAAAGGACCTGTCTCTGCCTGAGTTGGGGTGGAGAGGAGAGTAAAATGAGGCTGAAGCAGCATCCAGGCTTTGAGGAGAGTGTAGAACATGTATTCTCGTTGCATGAGAATCTGCAGGTGGACAGCATAGTCTAGGAGACACAAATCTGACAAACAAGTTCAATATGCAGGCCCCAAATAAAAGGAGCATTAAAAGTGATTTCAGAAAAGAGGAAAAACAAAGAAAGAAACCAAGAGCCCCACGATATTGTTATTTACTTTTGACATACAGGATTTTCTGATCTAGTTATTTTCTCAAAAGTTTCCACTCTGATTCCAATTCTTCTAGGGGGATCATATGCTATTGAGGATCCAACTTTATACATGTAAATATAAGTAACAACACTTTGCAAGTAGAAGCTCTCTACCCTTGAGTTCCATAGTTATACAGATGAACTGACTTATAAGAGACTGACTTTAACTCCAGTTACCACGAAAGACTTGGGAGGATACATAAGTAATTAATTCCAAAAGAGTGAGTATCAATAAATTGCTTATAATAAAACATGTTTGTACCACAGAACAGAAAACACACGGTGTAAATCGGTATTATTTCTACAGTAGTAACAAAGTTTGAATGACGTTAAATTTTCCATTAATATAAAAATATTCCATGTTACCTCCCTCTAAGAAAATTGTAAGGAAACCACAAGCTGAAAATGTTTCTGATCTAGTTTCAGTAATTAATAGAATAGCAGGCAGGTCCCTCAATCAGTTGTACCAATACCCAACTATTCTAACATCATTTTAAAACATTTAAGGATCTTATTCCATACAGACATACATTTAGTAACAGGCAGATGACTAGGAGAAATACTCAATTACTAAGTTGTTTAAGATATAAAAAAGAATATGTTCTTTGGCTAAATAGCTCACATCTTAAAAACAAGCTTTATCTCAGCCTTAGTCTATGGGATAATGATTCAACATTGTGTTTATCCCTTGGTTCTACAATTTTATTTTCCCTTTATTTAATTATTTCCGTATCATTCAGAAAGAATGTTCTATTCCAGGGACTTAATCTTTGCTTACAGAAATTTGCCATAAAGAAAAAAAGCAAGGACATGACTGGATAAAACATAACAATTTTGCAAACACGGAGTATCAATTCCACCTCATAGCAAGAATCAGGAATAGTCAGATGGGGAAACATTCCTTTTCAAAGGAACACAATGGGGAAACTGAGCTGGGAGAATCTCATCCTAGGCAGAGGCTAGGATTGTCCCCTCAGTTTTTCTAGAGGAAGATCTCGACCTGTAATAGTCACATTTTCTTTGAGTAGCTTGTGGCATTTCTCTCTGATGATGGATTATGGACTATTGATGGACCTTTTTATGATCCATCAGATAACTCAAAACATAGTTCGTTATAGTCCCAAGAGCTTTTACTTCAGATGACAAGTTTCATTAATGAAAAATTTACCAGGGCTCACATTCCAAATTTAAAATTTGTCCTTGTACAAAATCCAATTACTATAGATCATTTCTATATATTTTATGTCCACCCTTTAAAAATTTAGTGTGGCACCATACCTTTCAGATCGACATTCACAAGATTAGTGCCCTATCTTAGAACATATGAAGCATGAGCCAATGTCTCTTCCTCTGAAAGCACCTATTTTACCAGTCAGGTAACTGTAGCTTACTTGAATGAGCAAATCAAATCGGAATCCATAATCATTAGTGGTAACATTTTAATATCTAAGGCCCTATCCTCTTAGCACTTTTAAAAGAAAAGATTATTATACATAAATTCACTGTTTTTGCTAACCTATGAGCAACTCTCAGGGAAGTCCTGCTGAGTCCAGCTGCAAGGTTCTAGTGTCCAGCAGGCTGGGGAGAGAAGGGCGATGTTGCAGGCATGGTCATGGAGACAGGGAGTATTGGGGTGCAGAGGGAAAGGCGTACCCACAGTTTTCCCAATTTCCTAGTGACCAGAGAATGGAGAGAATTGGACTTACACTTCCAGATAGGATTTTGGAAGTTGCGTCCAGGTCCATGGACTCCAACCTCTGGACCAAGATCCTTCCAGTCTCTACTTGAGAGGAGTTGTAGTTCCTTGTCTCTTTTACCTTGGACATTTATGAAGCTAGAAAATGCATATCCTTCAGGGGAGAGGAAGAAAAGGACAGGGTGAGAGAGAAGGCTTACATCTAGGCAGGTTTCTAGGCTCAGAGGCCCACCTACTCACCTCCCCCAGCGTTCCATGATGGAGGGGAAGGAACAACACAGGGTAAACTATGGTGCAGGGGGGGACAACAGTGTAAAAAGTCCTCTCAATCAGAGCATTGCGCCTTTTGTTTCAGTTTTGGAGACCAGATTTCTTACTAAGCTTGTTTTGTTTAGAAATCCCCTCACAAATTACTTTTCCAGATTATATTGTGGTCAGGCTGTGCTACTATGGAACACTAACTAATTTTCCTTAAGATATCCTCTCAGAATTCCCTTTACAGCTGACTCCAAGAAACCTCTTGTCACTTTTCCCAACATCCTGGGAAGAGGGGAGAAAAAATGTGACCGACCCAGCACAAGGGTTTCTCCTTATAAGAGGGTCCACAGTCCAACTGACCACTCAGAAGTCAGAGGAGCTTCAGATATCACTGGCATTTTCTGGACACTCCAGTGGTCTTGCTGCTAGGGAAATAGTAGGAGCAGAAAGGTCTGGGGAAGAGAACAAAGAAAAGGGTGCCTACTTCTTATCCCAGTGGCTAAGAGAAGAACAGAGGAGTTTGATTAATATTTGGACTCCTGCATTTCTGCCCCAAAATATTGAAGAGAGAAATGGGAGAGATGGTTCAGATGTGAATGGATTCACTTAGACTTTCTCTTTAGCCAAAAGGAGCTTTACTGATGCAAAAGCAGTGAGCCTGGCATTTAGAAAGAAGCTAAACAAAGGTAGTGGTACTGGAAAAGGATCTATCTTATATAAGATGATTTTAGTGTCTCCTTATGGGGGTTGGAGATCTAGTGTAAGTCTTGCAAGATAAAGAAGTCTTGTAAGATAAAAATACAGGATGAGGAGGATGAATGATGCAAGATAAGGAAGATAAGGGAATCCCATTCTCCAGGATAAGGGTGAGGACAAGGAATTTTATGGTCCAGGACAAGGGGAAATTTTGTGGTAAGGGGAGACTTGAGAGTGCCTTCACGTTAAAAAATAAACCAGTGGCTTCACAAAGGCAATCCTTAATATTATTTTTAACTCTCAGGGAACAGTTTGTATTCACATAATTTTGGTTGGGCCCCATTAAGACATTATCCACCTAAACACATTGGGGATAACATCAGCTCAATCCTGTCACCACCGCTATGAATGCTTATCCTATATCAGATGACTTTTGGTATGATGGAGAGTTTAAAAGAAAATTTTGATGATGTTTTCATCTGAATTCATATTGACTCTGAATGAATTGAGTCCTTTATTCATAAATTTTGGATTTGATTTAGTTCCATTCTGCCTGCTTAACCAGGAAGGAGCTGTAGCATGGGATAAAATTCAATAAAAATGTGGTTTAAAATGAGTCGGAGGTTTGGACACGAAATGGAAGACTAAAAGTGTGATATCTGTTTTGTCCACAAGACAAAGATCTCCATTGTGTAATAGATTCCTCTCTGGCCTAAAACTTTCATTACAATGGACTATTACCCTGTCCACAAGATGTTACCGTAAAAAACTCCCAAAACAATCACTAAGTTCTGCAATGTAGATGTTGACCACTAAATGTCACCAAAACCATCATATAATATCCTTCAAGATCATTTTTTGACCACCAGACGTCAGCAAAACGATTTGACATAATCTTCAATGGCATTAAATTGATAAAAAAAAAAAACAACAACAACAAATTACTAAAAGCCTACTACGTGCTGTACTGTGCTTTGGCTTTTAGGAATGCAAAGATGAAAAGGAAGCTCCCTTCACTCAGAGAAAAGAGCATCCTATTAATGGAGACCAACTGTGTATGACAAATACAAAAGCCAATAAATCTGACCTAAAAAGAGGAAGAAAACAAGTCTCATCCTTCCTTTCTAGAGGTGAAAGGTCCACGAGATGACAACATGAATTTACTTTCAGACATTTGCAATATATCTATTCAATTTACTGAATTTTTCTTTAAAATATTTTTCTTCTATAGGATGTATACTATATACTTTTGTTATTCAGTCATTTTTCAATTGTGTCAGACCTTTCCTTAACCTATTTGGATTTTCTTGGCAGAGACACTGGAGTGCTTTGGCATTTCCCTCTCTCACTCATTTAACAGAAAAAGCAAACAGGAGTAAGCAACTTACCCAGACACACACAGCTAGTGAGTGTCTGAGATCACATTTGAACTCAGGTCTTCCTGACTCTGGACCCAGAGTTCTATTCACTAAGCCCCCTAGCTGCCCTGATCTCTGTATAGTAGACATATGAACTATCTATTGGTCAAGGCTCTCAGAGTGAATAGGAAGAGACCAGGGAGCTCAGCCCTGAAGGGGGCCCTTCCTTTCAGCAGCACTAATTTCTTTGCTATTATCTCATCAAGGACCCATCCACATTTCTCTACTAACCTCTTTTAGCCTCAGTTACTTCATCTCTAAAATCGGAATGATCCTGGCATTTCCTACCTAAAAGGGCTTTTGTAAGCAATCCATTTGATCTATCTCAGAGTTAAAAGGAAATATGAGTTGTTTTATCATTATTATTTTCTCAAGTGATCTCTGTCTTGGGAACAGGAGAGAAAGTAGAGGGAAGCAACTAAGAGGAAGCCTGTGCAAGGACCAGGAGTGGATGAAAAGTGAAGTACCCCAAGTACAGCAAATACCAGAGAACACTAGGCATAAGGAGAGACTGAGCCCTGGGAAGAACGGCTTTCCCAGCAAGGTGGGAAATGAAGCCTGGAGTCTGGGCCAGCAAGAGAGTGTCAGGGGCAGGTAAGAGTAGGAGCAGGAGAGGTGAGAAGGGATTTCCCATACCACTCAAAGGAAGGGAGTCAGAAAGCAAGGACATGGAGACAAAAGCCTGCTCCAACCAGAGCAGAGATACTGGTGCTTCCTCAAGGACCCTGGGGACACAGAGCCTGCAGACATTAAAAAGAATATCTAAGAAGAGAAAGGTAGAACAGAGATGTGGCAATTAGGAAATCATGAAGATGATTCAGAAAGGGCCACATGGGTAACACAAAGCCCTCCTGGAAACAATTTCTGGATGCTCGCATCTGGACCCCCTGAAGAAGGGATTGAACAAGGGCACCAGTGTATTTACACTTGGAAGAGAGGCTGCCAACTTTCTAGGAGAGAAGAGGACAGAGATGGAGACTCCCCTCCCCATAGCCCCAAAGGGCCAAAGCAGACAGTTCACAGGAACCTCGACTCTTACACCTGGAAAAGACTGAGAAATAACCTTTCATTTCCTAACTGAGACACAGTGAATTCTCTCTATGATATCCCTGAAAAGAGGCCATCCAATCCCTGCTTGCAGTCTTTCAGTAATGGGGAGCTCACTAACTTCCAACCTAGATCATTCCTTCAAAAAGTTCAGTTTTCCATTATGTTAGGACAAACCAGCATCCCTGTAATCAATCTGTTAATCAATCCCAAAGGTATTTATTAAGTACCAGGAGCTTTGTGCCAGGAGCTTTGTCTTTCCTCTTGATTTTAGGTCTCCATTCTAAAGCCACACCAAATCTGATCCTTTTACCCTGTGACAGTCCTTCAGATACCTTCAGCTATCACTGCCTTAGCTGTCATCTACTTTCAGAGTGAAATGCCACCCACTTATAGACTCGTGGGATTTAGGTCCAATACCTTCCTCTTAAAGTAGGGGAAACAGGTCTAGAGGGGTGAGGTTCAGTGATTTGCCAATCATCTCACAGGCTGTAGGGAGTGGAGCTGGAGTTCAAATCAAGGTCCTGATTCTACAGTCAAGGTTCTTTCCACCACAAGACCGTCTTCTTTTCATCTGTTTCTCATAGGGTGAGGATTCCAGGCCCCTCGCCATCCCTGTCTGTTATCGTCTTTCCTAAATGTGGATTCCAGAAGCTAACACCATATTCTATGGTCTGACCAGGACCATAGGGAGTATCTTTGATTCTTGACATGATTATTTTATCTATCCCTGTGATTTCTCTGATGTGTGGTGGGGGTAATCCAGCTTGAAGAGTGCTGTTGCTCATGTCAATCAGTCACGTATAAGGGAGTTGTCTGGATGCAGAGGGTTTAAAATGGTCACATGGCCAAGCCAATAGATAGGACTTGGATCCAGGTCGTCCTGACTCCCAGACTACCTCTATTGTCTACCCCAGGCTCCATCACGTAATTATGTTAATGTAACCTGAAATCACTGTAGCTAAGGCAGCCACAGGGCTAGGGACATAGCACTGGACAAACACACTCACTCACAGTGGAAAAGCTCCACATGAGTCGAGCTCATTCACAACCCTGTGCCCTCCAGGAGACTTCATTCTCTTGGTCTGCCATGTGGCTGAGGATTTGGTCCCTGTGTTCTCTGGAAATTTGTCTCTGATGGTTTTACCCTGTCACCCCAAGAGGACATAAGAGAATGACTCTTGGCCAGTGGGTCCCTCTTTAATGAAGCAGGAATATACCTTCAAAGATCTTAGATGTCACCCTACAACCCCAACTTTCCAGATAACATGGGAACTTCCGGCTTTCAAAATCCACATTCACCTCTACCAGCAGTATCAGTTTTCACATAGACTCCCAAGGCTCAAAACATAGCTAGATTTAATGAATGTATGAAGAAATGAATGAATGAATGAAAAGCACCGGTTGTGTTTACGATGTACCAAGAACCATCTTTGTCAACTTGCTGGTTTGGGGATGGTGAGAAGGTCAAGAGTGAAGGATGACACTTAGGTTGTGGGCTTGTGTGCCTGGGAAGATGGTGGTCCCTTTCACAATAATGTGGAATTTTGAAAGGGAAAAGTGTTGAGGGCCAGTGGACTTAAAGAGTTCAACTTTGGAGACGTGAAATTTAAGATGTCTATAGGGACATCCACTTGGATATATCCAATAGGCAAGTTGGAGATGCAAGACTGGAGGCCAGCAGAGAGGTTTAAATCGAACAAATAGCCAGTACACAGGGATATATTGAAGATAAGTGAGAGAATGGGAATGAAAGAGGGAGTAATCTAATACCCTTGTGCAGGTAGAGAGTCCTTTGGGTCAATAAGGAGTAAGTACATCTCTGTGTGAGAGAGGGGGTGGGAGGAGACAGTGGCAGAAGGAATTTGAGTGAGGTGAGAGGAAGAGGAGGGGAGAAGGAGGAGGTCTTGGGGAATGACATCAACATTTTCAGTTAGATATGAGGCAACGTTCTCAGCTGAGATGGTGGGTGGGTGCTGGAAGGAGCCATGGGAGGGATGACAATTTTCTGAAGAGCAGTTGTGATGATTAGGATAGTGAGTTAATTAGAGAAGTATAAAAAGATTTCCTTGGGACTCCAGAAGTTCCTATTTCACCTTTTGGGGAAATCCAATTGCTCTTTTAGTAGCAAAAGAAGAAGCATGGATCAAATCCATGTTGTGGGGAAATACTGGTAGACATTAATCATATTACACACGACTTGGAATTGGAATTTAAAAATATCATGGTGAATTTGACATTTACCAATGCAGTGTCAAGGGTTTTCAGATTGGGGAAAAAAAATTGAATGGATTGCTGGCACACTCCTTACATTATTCTGTTAAAATAGCAAAACAGCTGCAGGAAGAATGAGGTTTTCTGGGAACTGATTTCCCTGAACCCAGGTTTTGTAGACCACCTGCCTTTTTTCATTGATAATGATGCAGGATCTGTTGCTGTCTGTGGTGATCACAGATTGCCAGCATGGGTCTATGGACATCTGACCATGGTACTCTTTGTGTTTTTGAAGAACCAAGGGGTGATTGTTTCCAATTGTGTCATTTTTCAGTTGAGTCTGACTCGTTGTGACCCCATTTGGTGTTTTCTTGGCTAAGGTACTGCAGTGGTTTGCCATTTCCTTCCCCAGCTCATTTGACAGATGAGGAACTGAGGCAAGGAAAGTTACTTGACTCATCCAGGTTCACACAGCTAATAAGTGTTTGAGACCAGATTTGAATACAGGAAGATGAGTCTTCCTGACTCCTGGCCCAGCACACTATCTACTGTGTCACCTAGCTGCCCTGGTTGTGCTACCATGTCCCCAAGGCAGGCGTCTCATTCATATGTGAGTATTGCTAGATTGGCTGGTTTACTGAAGAGCTTTTTGGTGTCTTCAGTGCTGAAGTGAAAGTTTTTATATATGTTGATATCTCATCTAACCTAAGCTGTTGTGTAAATCCTTGAAAACTCATTTTTTACGAAAGGTCAAACTCTGATAAGGGCTTCTCACATTAGAGAGAGCATAGGATGAAGGCAGAAATTCCACAACAGGATTGAATTCAGGCCAGAAATTTCTTCAGCTGTTGAATGTTCACGAGGTGAAATTGGATATGTTTTGGAAATCACTCTTCTTTTGACATTTAAAAAGGAAGCTTGGGGTGGGGGGGGAGCCAAGATAGCAGAGTAGAAAGACGCACATACACATAGCTCCGAATCCACAACACATAGAACATCTGTATAAAGTAACTCACAGCGAATTCTGGGGCAATGAGGCCACAGAACAGTGGAGTGAAGGAGATTTCTGTTCCAGAGGGACCTGCAAACCTCTCACAAAAGGTCCATCGCACTGCGGACGTGGAGCCCAGCCCAGCCCTGCTGCGGCCGCAGCACCAAGAGGAACAGATCCAAGCAGGCTTCAGGGACGAGATCTCCAGCGGCCGCACAAGTCCCTCCACGCACAGGTGATGGGGGTCGGTAAGAGGGTCTATTTGGCAGGTCGATAGGGGAGTGGGGTGCCCCCATAATTCAGGCCCCCTTGGGAGGCAGAAGCTGAGGCAGCGGCAGACCAGGGCTCCCAAAGCAGGCAGGAGCCTGGATACATTGTTGAAGGTCTGTGCATAAACCCCCTGAGGGAACTGAGCCTGAGAGGCGGCCCTGCCCCAACCTGAGCACCTGAACTTAATCTCACACTGAATAGCAGCCCTGCACCCGCCAAAAGCCCTGAGGCTGGAAGCAGCATTTGAATCTCAGAATCCAAACGCTGGCTGGGAGGATCAGGAGGTGAGGTGGGTGTGAGGAGAATATTCAGAGGTCAAGTCACTGGCTGGGAAAATGCCCAGAAAAGGGAAAAGAAATAAGACTATAGAAGGTTACTTCCTTGGTGAACAGGCATTTCCTCCCTTCCTTTCTGGTGAGGAAGAACAATGCTTACCATCAGGCAAAGACAGAGAACTCAAGGCTTTTGTGTCCCAGCCCACCCAATGGGCTCAGGCCATGGAAGAACTCAAAAAGAATTTTGAAAATCAAGTTAGAGAGGTGGAGGAAAAGCTGGGAAGAGAAATGAGAGACATGAAGTCAAAGCAAGAACAGCAGGTCAGCACCCTGCTAAAGGAGAACCAAAAAAATGCTGAAGAAAATAATACCTTGAAAAATAGGCTAACTCAATTGGCAAAAGAGGTTCAAAAAGCCAATGAGGAGAAGAATGCTTTCAAAAGCAGAATTAGCCAAATGGAAAAGGAGATTCAAAAGTTCACTGAAGAAAATAGTTCTTTCAAAATTAGAATGGAACAGATGGAGGCTAATGACTTTATGAGAAACCAAGAAATCACAAAACAAAACCAAAAGAATGAAAAAATGGAAGATAATGTGAAATATCTCATTGGAAAAACAACTGACCTGGAAAATAGATCCAGGAGAGACAATTTAAGAATTATGGGACTACCTGAAAGCCATGATCAAAAAAAGCGCCTAGACATCATCTTTCATGAAATTATCAAGGAAAACTGCCCTGACATTCTAGAACCAGAGGGCAAAATAAATATTCAAGGAATCCACAGAACACCGCCTGAAAGAGATCCAAAAAGAGAAACTGCTAGGAACATTGTGGCCAAATTCCAGAGTTCCCAGGTCAAGGAGAAAATATTGCAAGCAGCTAGAAAGAAACAATTCAAGTATTGTGGAAATACAATCAGGATAACACAAGACCTAGCAGCTTCTACATTAAGGGATCAAAGGGCATGGAATAGGATATTCCAGAAGTCAAAGGAACTAGGACTAAAACCAAGAATCACCTACCCAGCAAAACTGAGTATAATACTTCAGGGGAAAAATTGGTCTTTCAATGAAATAGAGGATTTTCAAGCATTCTTGATGAAAAGACCAGAGCTGAAAAGAATATTTGACTTTCAAACACAAGAATGAAGAGAACCATGCAAAGGTGAACAGCAAAGAGAATTCATAAGGGACTTAATAAAGTCGAACTGTTTACATTCCTACATGGAAAGACAATATTTGTAACTCTTGAAACTTTTCAGTATCTGGGTACTGGGTGGGATTACACACACACACGCACACACACGTAGAGACAGAATGCACAGAGTGAATTGAAGAGGATGGGATCATATCTTAAAAAAAAATGAAATCAAGCAGTGAGAGAGAAATATATTGGGAGGAGAAAGGGAGAAATGGAATGGGGCAAATTATCTCTCATAAAAGAGGCAAGCAAAAGACTCATTAGTGGAGGGATAGAGAAGGGAGGTGAGAGAAAAACATGAAGTTTACTCTCATCACATTCCACTAAAGGAAAGAATAAAATGCACACTCATTTTGGTAGGAAAACCTATCTTACAATACAGTAAAGTGGGGGATAAGGGGATAAGCAGGGAGGGGGGGGATTATGGAAGGGAGGGCATGGTGAGGAGGGAGCAATTTGAGGTCGACACACATGGGGAGGGATAGGATCAAAAGAGAATAGAAGTAATGGGAGACAGGATAGGATGGAGGGAAATATAGTTAGTCTTATACAACACAACTATTATGGAAGTCATTTGCAAAACTACACAGATTTGGCCTATATTGAAGTGCTTGCCTTCCAAAGGGAAGGGGTGGAGAGGGAGGGAGGTAAGGAAGTTGGAACTCAAAGTGTTAGGATCAACTGTCGAGTAATGTTCTTGCCACTAGGAAATAAGAAATACAGGTAAAGGGGTATAGAAAGTTATCTGGCCCTACAGGACAAAAGAGAAGATGGAGACAAGGGCAGAGAGGGATGATAGAAGAGAGAGCAGATTGGTCATAGGGGCAATTAGAATGCTTCGTGTTTGGGGGGGGAGGGGATAAAAGGGGAGAAAATTTGTAACCCAAAATTTTGTTAAAATGAATGTTAAAAGTTAAATAAATAAATTAAAAAAAAAAAAGAAGCTTTCCCCTCATCCTTCTAGCCTTAAAACATCTAGAGAGATGAGGGTACACTAGTGAGAGGAGAGAATAAAGGACAGCAAAATCTAGTGGATTCATCATTCCGTTCTGATTCAGAAAATCTGCGCTCACATCCTGCCTGTCTATCTATGGACACTTACTGGCTGTATGACCTCAGACAACTCCCATCACCACACTGGGGTTCAGTTTTTTCCTCTGTAAAATGAGAATATTCAATTAGTTGGCCTTTGAGGTCCCTTCCAACTCTATATCTCTGAGCCTAAGTGTGATTTGGGGCAAATCCCTTGACCTCCCTGGGCTTCATTTTCCTCTGTAGCAGAAGGGGATTGGACTAGAAGGACTCTGAGGGTGCTCTGAGCTGGAGATTTAAGCCTATGATCCTGTGGACCCATATGGTGGCTTGAGGTAAGGACTGGATGAAAAGAGAACTGAGGAAGCAGACAGAGAGCACACATGAGAGACTGGAAGGAGAGGCTTTGTTCAGCATGGAGGCCATGGTGCAATGGCAAGAACAGGGGAATATGGAGTTAGAGGAGCCAGATTGCTGTCCCAGCTCTACTACTGCTACAAAGACATCTAGAGTCTCCCTCAAAGTCTGATTTTTGTGTACACCAATGTTAATTTTTCTTTTACACTCTGCTTGGGCTTCCCTGATTTGACAGTGCTAAAGTCTTGGTCAAAATTGACTAGTTATTTAACCAATACCCTTCCTAGTTAAGACCAGCCATTTTCTTGTACCTATTTTCTCTAAGTTTTGTGCTTGTCAGTAGGCAGTATACACATGTACCAGTGGCTGGGTGTGCCCATGTGCCTCCCTTTCCCTGGCCTGATTTTGTCTCCTTCTGCCTTGAAATGCACCTCTTCCCCACACCACCCTTTTCTTCCTGTTCCCTGGGGGTCTTCAGGAAACAAAGTCCCATTCAGGGACTGGTGGTCTTCTGTTGCTTGTATGTGGAGCCCAGGACACCCCATCTGCCCCCTTGCCCTCTCCGTCCTGGTTTTCCTTAAAGAGGCTGATCTCTGGAAACCCCATTCTCATCTCAGCTGCCCCAAGCCCCCTCCCATCCCACCCACCCCAGCAGCCTGCCCTCAGAAACCTGGGACCTGGCTCAGTCCAGTGCCTCCTCCAAATCGAGTATGCACTGCGGCCCCCTCGAATCCCAAGGCTGAGTGATGGGAGTAGAGAGAAATTACTGATTGGGGACTCCCCCTGCTATGAGCCTGACATCACAGAGCCCCCTCCCGTTTCCTCCTCCTCCCTCTCCTCTGGTTAAATACTAGCCCTGCTCCTACTGGGACTTCCCCTTACCGGTCTGTCACACCCTTGACCAAGGTCAGTTCTCTTTGTTTCTGGAGGATGAGGATGAGGAGGAGGAGGAGCGAAAGGAGTAGGAGGAGGAAGAGTGAGTTCTCTTTTCCCCTGAGTCTGAAGGTTGGGGGGGGCACAATAAGCAGCTGCAGATCTGCTGCCCCCAATTCCTTTATTCAAAAGTGCTCTCAATCATGAATATTGGCTTTCTGACAGTCTTATTATTTATTGTCAAATGCAATAGTAAAAACTAAGCAAATGGGAAAAAATGCAAGTTAGAAGGTAATTTGTATTAACTTTCAGATTCTAGGAAGGATGACAGGGTTTTGATTCGAAAATCATCTTAGTCCTTTAGGCTAAGACTCAGATTTTACATATGATGAAACTAAGGTGCAGAAAGATGAAGTACTATGCCAAATTTGTGCTGTAAGGAGTAGAACCTGAATCCAGGCCTACATCCTCTGATTATGAATCTAATATCTTTTCTGCTCTGTGATGTTGGGTACTTTACAAGATCCTCAAGGTAAATAAAAATCAGTTATATTTTTAAAATTCTACTTTAAATATTAAATTAAAAGATGAATCCCCCATCACACTCCACACTCAAGTCTGATGGATTCCAGAAGTTCCTGCTTTTTCCCATATGGGAGTGTAAGAAGTAATACCCGTCACTATGGCCCCTCCTCTCCCTTCCAATACATCCCCCCTTATATTCTCTTATGCCCCCTCTTCAGTCTTCTCCTGAGCCTCCTCCAACCCAAATTGGCTTTACTGTCAGGGGCATGTGTGTGGCATGGGGGCATCATAGGAATATTAATGCCTTTATGGGTGTGTTGTGTGTGTAGATAGAATCATGTGTGTCAGTGTGTGTAAGTTTATGTACACAGGTGTATCTGCTTCTCCAGGGCTGCTCTTGCCTGGGGTTTCCTGCCTGCCCAGACCTTGATCTGGAAGTCTAGGGCCTTGAGACATCATGGGATTTCGTGGGGAGGGGTGGAGGTCAGCAGGGAGAAGCATTTGGGCACCCTCCCTCCCCTCCTCAGGTGGATCTTCCCATCTTTTCCTTCTTCTTCCTCCTAACCTTGGCTTGGTCTGGGGGCTGAGGAGAGAGAAGACAATGTAGGAACTCTTCCTCTCCCCTTCTCCATAGCATCTCTTTCCTCTGGTGTCCTTCAATTTAATGGTATAATTGACATTTGTCACATGTGTCACAGTTTTCACTTGTGTCACATTATATAATATATGTCATAAATAAATGTTGCTGTGTTTTGGATAGTTTGTTGTGGTACTGAATATGTCAATTAACTTAGGTAGAAATGTCACTTTTATTGTCTCAGCACCAATGAGGACTTCTTATGTCTCCTCTTGTTTACATCTGTCTTTGTGTGAAGAGTGTTTTGTCATTCTTTTCATTTATCCCATGCTTTGGTCTTGGCTGGAAGACTCCCAACAATTTTATGTTGCTTACATTATTTTAAATGGAATTTCTCTTTCTATCTCTTCCTGCAGGTATTTGCTGTAGCTTGTAGCTTGTTGGTAGTATAGAAATGCTGATGATTTACATGGGTTTATTTTGTATGATACAACATTGCTAAAGTGTTCATTGTTTCCACTAGTGTTTTCATTTGATTCTGTAGGGTGCTTTAAATATGCCATTTCTCATGTGCAAAGAGGGGTAGTTTTATGTCCTAATTGCCTGTTTTTATTCCTCCAACTTCTTTTTCTTGATTTCTTTCTATAGCTAGTATTTCTAGTACAGTGTTGAATAATTGTGGTGATATTGCTCCTCCTTATTTCACTTCTGTTCTTATTTGAAGGGTTTCAAGCTCATTCTCATGACAGATAATGCTTACTCTTGGTTTTAAAAAGATATTAATAAATAATAAGTAATGTGAAGAAAGATTTTGCTGATTGTTATGCTTTTTAGTGTTTTTAAGAGGAATTCGTTGTATTTTGTCAAAAGCTTTTTTTCTGCATCTTTTCATGTAATTGCAGGATTTTTGTTGATAATGTTACTCATGTGGTGAATCATGCTGATGGTTTCTTTACACTGAAATAGCCCTGCATTCCCAGCATAAATCTCACTGGTCATAGTGTATGGCCTTTGTGATGCATTGCTGTAATTTCCTTTCTACTTAATTTCCAATATTTTATTGCTATCCTTTAAGGAAATTGGTCTACTCTGTTTTTGCTCTCCATTGTTTAGGTACCAAAGCCATATGTTTGCTATAAAAATACTTTGCTTTCTTTACCTATTCTTTGAAATAGGTTATAAAACAGTGGGATGAATTGTCCCTTAAAGGTCTGTGAGAATTCACTTATAAATCTATCTGGTCCTTGGGATTTTTGTCTTAGGGAATTTTTATATGTATATATATATATATATATATATATATGTATATATATATATATATATATATATATATATATATATATATATGTCTTCATCAATATCTTTTTTTAAGATGGAGTTCTTTAAGTGTTTTATTTCTGTTCTGTGCACTGTTTATATTTTTGTTTTTTTAAAAAATTAATTTATTTAAGATTTCAACATTCATTTCCAAAAAATTTTTGGGTTCCAAATTTTCTCCCCATTTCTCCCCTCCACCCACCCCAAGACGCTGAGCATTCTAATTACCCCTATCACCAATCTGCCCTCCCTTCTAACATCCTTCCCTTCCCTTATCACCATCTTCTCTTTTGTCCTGTAGGGCAAGATAACTTTCTATACCCCATTACCTGTATTTCTTATTTCCTAGTTGCAAGAACAATACTCAAAAGTTGTTCCTAAAACTTTGAGTTCCAACTTCTCTTCATCCCTCCATCCCCACCCATTCTCTTTGGGAAGGCAAGCAATTCAGTATAGGCCATATCTGTGAAGTTTTGCAAATGACTTCCATAATAGTCGTGTTGTGTAAGACTAACTATATTTCTCGCTATCTTGTCCTGCCGCCCCATTTATTCTATTCTCTCTTTTGATCCTGTCCCTCCTCAAGAGTGCTGACTTCAAATTGCTCCCTCCTCCCATTGCTCTTCCTTCCATCATCCACCCCACCCTGCTTATCCCCTTCTCCCCCACTTTCCTGTGTTGTAAGATAGGTTTTCATACCAAAATGAGTGTGCATTTTATTCCTTCCTTTAGTCAAAGGTGATGAGAGTAAGCTTCGTGTTTTTTCTCTCACCTCTCTACTTTGTCCCTCCTTTGATAAGTCATTTACTTGCCTCTTTTATGAGAGATAATTTGGCCCCTTCCATTTCTCCCTTTCTCCTCCCAATATATTTCTCTCTCACCACTTAATTTCATTTTTTAAAGATATGATCCCATCGTATTATATTCACCCTGTGCTCTCTGTCTCTTTCTCTATGTGTCTGTGTGTGTGTGTGTCTGTGTGTGTGTGTGTGTGTGTGTGTGTGTAATCCCACCAACTACCCAGATACTGGGAAAAGTTTTCAAGATTTGCAAATATTGTCTTTCCATGTAGGAAAGTAAATAGTTCAACTTTAGTAAGTCTCTTATTATTTCTCTTTGCTCTTTACCTCTTCATGCTTCTCTTCTTTCTTGTCTTTGAAAGTCAAATTTTCTTTTCAGCTCTGGTCTTTTCATCAAGAATGCTTGAAAATCCTCTATTTCATTGAAAGACCATTTTTTCCGCTGAACTACTGTACTCAGTTTTGCTGGGTAGGTGATTCTTGGTTTTAGTCCTAGTTTCTTTGACTTCTGGAATATCCTAATCCACGCCCTTTGATCCCTTAATGTAGAAGCTGCTAGATCTTGTGTTATTTTGATTGTATTTCCACAGTACTTGAATTGTTTCTTTCTGGCTGCTTGCAATATTTTCTCCTTGACCAGGGAACTCTGGAATTTGGCCACAGTGTTCCCAGGAGTTTCTCTCAGGAGGTGATCAGTGGATTCTTTCGATATTTATTTTGCCCCCTGCTTCTGGAATGTAAGGGCAATTTTCCTTGATAATTTCATGAAAGATGATGTCTAGGCTCTTTTTTGGATCATGGCTTTCAGGTAGTCCCATAATTTTTAAATTGTCTCTCCTGGATCTATGTTCCAGGTCAGTTGTTTTTCCAATGAGATATTTCACATTATCTTCCATTTTTTCATTCTTTTGGTTTTGTTTTGTGATTTCTTGGTTTCTCATAAAGTCATTAGCCTCCATCTGTTCCATTCTAATTTTGAAAGAACTATTTTCTTCAGTGGCCTTTTGAACCTCCTTTTCCATTTGGTTAATTCTGCTTTTGAAAGCATTCTTCTCCTCATTGGCTTTTTGAACCTCTTTTGCCAATTGAGTTAGCCTATTTTTCAAGGTGTTATTTTCTTCAGCATTTTTTTGGTCTCCTTTAGCAAAGTGTTGACTCACTTTTCATGCTTTTCTTTCATTTCTTTCATTTCTCTTCCCAGTTTTTCCTTCACCTCTCTTACTTGATTTTCAAAATCCTTTTTGAGCTCTTCCATGGCCTGAGCCCATTAAATATTTATTTTGGATGTTTGGGATACAGAAGCCTTGACTTCTGTGTCTTTCCCTGATGGTAAGCGTTGTTCTTCCTCATGTGAAAGCATGGGAGAAGATATCTGTTCACCGAGAAAGTAATCTTCTATAGTCTTATTTTCCCCCCTTTTTTGGGCATTTTCCTAACCAGTTACTTGACTTTTGGGTCCTTTCTCAAGAGTAGAGTATACCCTGGGAATCTGTAATGTCTCAGTTCCTCCATGGTGGCACAATCCAGACTGTACACTTATCTGGAAGCAGGGAGAGATTTTTGTATACAGAATCTTGGCAGTTACCTCTCCCCAGCCACCTGGCCTCCAGTTCTGCCAATTCAGCACTGGGGGCTGATTTTCAGATAAGCTGGATGGGCAGGGCCGCCATCCAGTGTGAGACAAAGACCAGCTCCCTCTGGGCCTTTACAAAGGGCTGAGGTAAGACTCAGCTCCTCAGTGGCCCCAGGGGTTTTACGATCCAACAATGTATGCGGGCTGATGTAGGGGCTGCCATGAGAACTGTTGCTGTCTCCCCAATGTTTCCTCTGTGGGCCTCTGCCTGAGGCCAGAGGTGTGCAAAGGCCCTTCTCCCTTCCTGGTCAATTGAAAAAAAACCCATCACTCACCTTTGGCGCCTGTCGGTTGAGGGATCTGCAGACATACTGCTGCTGCAACTGGGGATTCCGAGATTGGAGATTCCGCCCCTGAGGGCTGTTCATGAGCCATGTGTTTCAAGACCAAGGCTGGGCTGGGCTCCATGCTCCATTCCGAGTCCAATTCAACTGATATTTCCCGTGGGCTTTTCAGGTCATCCTGGGCTAGAAATCTCTTCCAGGGGCGGAGCAAAGATGGTGGAGTAGAAAGACGCACGTACACATACCTCTGAACCCACAACCCATAGAACATCTACAAAGAAGTAACTCAAGGCGAATTCTGCACCCAGAGGCCACAGAACATTGGAGCAAGGGAGGTTTCTGTTCCGGAGAGACCTGCAAACCTCTCGCAAAAGGTCCTTCAACCCGCGGACTGGGTGCTGGGACTGGGAGCTGAGTACAGCCCTGCCGCGGCCACGGCACCGAGAGGAAAAGATCCGAGCGGGCTTCAGGGACGGGATCTCCAGCAGCCACGCGGGTCCCTCCACCCACAGAGGGACCTGCAAACCTCGCACAAAAGGTCCGTCGTGCTGCAGATGCGGAGCCCAGCCCAGACCTGCCACGGCCGCGGCACTGAGAGGAACAGGTCCGAGCAGGTTTCAGGTATCTCCAGAGGCCGCACAAGTCCCTCCACCCACAAGTGACGGGGGTCAGTGAGAGAGTCTCTTTGGCAGGTCGAGGAGGGAGTGGGGTGCCCCCATGGCTCGGGCCCCCTCGGGAGGAAGAAGCTGAGGGGCGGTGGCAGACCAAAGCAGGCAGGAGCCTGGATCCATTGTTGAAGGTCTCTGCATAAACCCCCTGAGGGAACTGAGCCTGACAGGCGGCCCTGCCCCAACCTGAGCACCTGAACTTAATCTCACACTGAATAGCAGCCCTGCACCCGCCCAAAGCCCTGAGGCTGGAAGCAGCATTTGAATCTCAGAACCCAAACGCTGGCTGGGAGGATCAGGAGGCGAGGTGGGTGTGAGGAGAATATTCAGAGGTCAAGTCACTGGCTGGGAAAATGCCCAGAAAAGGGAAAAGAAATAAGACTATAGAAGGTTACTTTCTTGGTGAACAGACATTTCCTCCCTTCCTTTCTGATGAGGAAGAACAATGCTTACCATCAGGCAAAGACAGAGAACTCAAGGCTTTTGTTTCCCAGCCCACCCAATGGGCTCAGGCCATGGAAGAACTCAAAAAGAATTTTGAAAATCAAGTTAGAGAGGTGGAGGAAAAGCTGGGAAGAGAAATGAGAGACATGAAGTCAAAGCATGAACAGCAGATCAACTCCCTGCTAAAGGAGACCCAAAAAATGTTGAAGAAAATAACACCTTGAAAACTAGCCTAACTTAATTGGCAAAAGAGGTTCAAAAAGCCAATGAGGAGAAGAATGCTTTCAAAAGCAGAATTAGCCAAATGGAAAAGGAAATTCAAAAGCTCACTGAATAAAATAGTTCTTTCAAAATTAGAATGGAACAGATGGAGGCTAAGGACTTTATGAGAAAGCAAGAAAGCACAGAACAAAACCAGAAGAATGGAAAAATGGAAGATAATGTGAAATATCTCATTGGAAAAACAACTGACCTGGAAAATAGATTCAGGAGAAACAATCTAAAAATTATGGGACTACCTGAAAGCCATGATCAAAAGAAGAGCCCAGACATCATCTTTCATGAAATTATCAAGGAAAACTGCCCTGATATTCTAGAACCAGAGGGCAAAATAAATATTCAAGGAATCCACAGAACACCGCCTGAAAGACATTAAAAAGAGAAACTCTTAGGAACATTGTGGCCAAATTCCAGAGTTCCCAGGTGAAGGAGAAAATATTGCAAGCAGCTAGAAAGAAACAATTCAAGTATTGTGGAAATACAATCAGGATAACACAAGACCTAGCAGCCTCTACATTAAGGGATCGAAGGGCATGGAACAGGATATTCCAGAAGTCAAAGGAACTAGGACTAAAACCAAGAATCACCTACCCAGCAAAAGTGAGCATAATACCTCAGGGGAAAAATTGGTCTTTCAATGAAATAGAGGATTTTCAAGCATTCTTGATGAAAAGACCAGAGCTGAAAAGAAAATTTGACTTTCAAACACAAGAATGAAGAGAACCATGAAAAGGTGAACAGCAAAGAGAAGTCATAAGGGACTTACTAAAGTTGAACTGTTTACATTCCTACATGGAAAGACAATATTTGTAACTCTTGAAACATTTCAGTATCTGGGTACTGGGTGGGATTACACACACACACACACATGCACACATGCACACATACATAGAGACAGAGTGCACAGAGTGAATTGAAGAGGATGGGATCATATCTTAAAAAAAATGAAATCAAGCAGTGAGAGAGAAATATATTGGGAGGAAAAAAGGAGAAATTGAATGGGGCAAATTATCTCTCATAAAAGAGGCAAGCAAAAGACTCATTAGTGGAGGGATAAAGAGGGGAGGTGAGAGAAAAACATGAAGTCTACTCTCATCACATTCCACTAAAGGAAAGAATAAAATGCACACTCATTTTGGTAGGAAAACCTAACTCACAATACAGGAAAGTGGGGTTAAGGGGACAAGCAGGGTTGGGGGGGATGATAGAAGGGAGGGCATGGGGAGGAGAGTGCAATTCGAGGTTGACACTCATGGGGAGGGATAGGATCAAAAGAGAATAGAAGTAATGGGGGACAGGATAGGATGGAGGGAAATATAGTTAGTCCTATACAGCAGAACTATTATGGAAGTCATTTGCAAAACTACACAGATTTGGCCTATATTGAATTGCTTGCCCTACAAAGGGAAGGGTTGGAGAGGGAGGGAGGTAAGGAAGTTGGAACTCAAAGTGTTAGGATCAACTCTCGAGTAATGTTCTTGCCACTAGGAAATAAGAAATACAGGTAAAGGGGTATAGAAAGCTATCTGGCCCTACAGGACAAAAGAGAAGACGGAGACAAGGGCAGAGAGGGATGATAGAAGAGAGAGCAGATTGGTCATAGGGGCAATTATAATGCTTGGTGCTTGGGGGGGAGGGAGGGGATAAAAGGGGAGAAAATTTGTAACCCAAAATTTTGTGAAAATGAATGTCAGAAGTCAAATAAATAAATTTCATTTAAAAAAAATAGGCAAGCAAAAGACTCATTAGTGGAGGGATAAAGAGGGGAGGAGAGAGAAAAACATGAAGTCTACTCTCATCACATTCCACTAAAGGAATGAATAAAATGCACACTCATTTTGGTAGGAAAACCTATCTTACAATACAGGAAAGTGGGGGATAAGGGGATAAGCAGGGTGGGGGGGATGATAGAAGGGAGGACATGGGGAGGAGAGTGCAATTCGAGATCAACACTCATGGGGAGGGATAGGATCAAAAGAGAATAAAAGTAATGGGGGACAGGATAGGATGGAGGGAAATATGGAAGTCATTTGCAAAACTACACAGATTTGGCCTATATTGAATTGCTTGCTTTCCAAGGGGAAGGGGTGGAGAGGGAGGGAGGTAAAGAAGTTGGAACTCAAAGTGTTAGGATCAACTGTCGAGTAATGTTCTTGCCACTAGGAAATAAGAAATACAGGTAAAGGGGTATAGACAGCTATGTGGCCCTACAGGACAAAAGAGAAGACGGAGACAAGGGCAGAGAGGGATGATAGAAGAGAGAGAAGATTGGTCATAGCGGCAATTAGAATGCTTGGTGTTTGGGGGAGGAGGGTATAAAAGGGGAGAAGATTTGTAACCCAAAATTTTATGAAAATGAGTGTTAAAAGTTAAATAAATAAATTTAAAATGTTTAGCCTTAAAAAAAAAAAAAAGAAATCTCTTCCACTCTGTTGTTCTTCACCTCTACTGCTCCAGAATTTGCTGAGAGCCCTTCTCTACAGGTATTTTATGGGCTGTGTTGGGAGACCCTGCGTATGTGTGTCTTTCTACTCTGCCATCTTGGTTCCACCCTCTGTTTATATTTTTGTAAACATTCATCCATTTCCCTCAGATTTTCATTTTACCTAGCTTATGATTGTGTAAAATACTTCTTAATAATTGGTTTGTTTTATCTCCGTTGGTTATGCATCCACTCTACTCATTTTTGAGACTGGTAATTTAGTTTTCTTCTTTCGTTTTTTTTTTGTATTCAAAAACCCAACCATTTGTTTTTTGTTTTTTGTTCATAAAAATAAATCCTAGTTTTATTTGAGCCATTATTTGGAATATCATATTCCACGCCCTTTGATCCCTTAATGTAGAAGCTGCTAGATCTTGTGTTATCCTGATTGTATTTCCACAATACTTGACTTGTTTCTTTCTAGCTGCTTGCAATATTTTCTCCTTGACCAGGGAACTCTGGAATTTGGCCACAGTGTTCCTAGGAGTTTCTCTTTTTGGATCTCTTTCAGGAGGTGATCAGTGGATTCCTTGAATACTTATTTTGCCCTCTGGTTCTAGAATGTAAGGGCAGTTTTCCTTGACAATTTCATGAAAGATGATGTCTAGGCTCTTTTTTTGATCATGGCTTTCAAGTAGTCCCATAATTTTTAAATTGTCTCTCCTGGATCTATGTTCCAGGTCAGTTGTTTTTCCAATGAGATATTTCACATTATCTTCCATTTTTTCATTCTTTTGGTTTTGTTTTGTGATTTCTTGGTTTCTCATAAAGTCATTAGCCTCCATCTGTTCCATTCTAATTTTGAAAGAACTATTTTCTTCAGTGGCCTTTTGAACCTCCTTTTCCATTTGGTTAATTCTGCTTTTGAAAGCATTCTTCTCCTCATTGGCTTTTTGAACCTCTTTTGCCAATTGAGTTAGCCTATTTTTCAAGGTGTTATTTTCTTCAGCATTTTTTTGGGTCTCCTTTAGCAAGGTGTTAACCTGCTTTTCATGCTTTTCTTTAATCTCTCCCATTTCCCTTCCCAGTTTTTCCTCCACCTCTCTTACTTGATTTTCAAAATCCTTTTTGAGCTCTTCCATGGCCTGAGCCCATGGAATATTTGTTTTGGATGTGTGGGTTACAGTAGCCTTGACTTCTGTGTCTTTCCCTGATGGTAAGCATTGTTCTTCCTCATCAGAAAGGAAAGGAGGAATTTTCTGTTCACCAAGAAAGTACCCTTCTGTAGTCTTATTTTTTTTCCCTTTTCTGGGCATTTTCCCAACCAGTGACTTGACTTCTGAGTTTTCTTTCCACTCCCACCACACCTCCAGATCTGCCCAGCCAGCACTTGGGGTCTGAGATTCAAATGCTGCTTCCCAGCCTCAGGGCTTTGGGCAGGGGAGGGCTGCTATTCAGTATGAGATCAAGTTCAGCTGCTTGGGTGTGGGCAGGGCCGCCTCATGGGGCTCATTTCCCTCAGGGGTTTTATGCTGAGACCTTCAACAAAGAATCCAGGCTCCTGCCTGCTTGGGGAGCCCCTGTCCGCTGCCTCCCCCACTGCTGCCTCCTGAGGGCGCCTGAGTTATGGGGACACCCCACTCCCCTCTCGACCAGCCAAAGATACCCTTTCAACGACCCTTGTCACCTGTGGGTGGAGGGACTTGCGTGGCCCGCTGGAGATTCTGTCCCTGAAGCCTGCTTGGATCGGATCTGCTCCCCTTGGCGCCGTGCAGCCAAGGCAGGGCTGGGCTCTGCTCCAGGTCCAGGGTGCCACGGCCCTTTCGCATCAGGTTTTCAGGATTCTCTGGAACAGAAATCTCCTCCACTCTGTTGTTCTGTGGCTTCTGCTGCTCCAGAATTTGTTGGGAGTTCTTCTTTACAGATATTTTATGGGCTGTGGGTTCGGAACTAGCATATGTGTGTCTTTCTACTCCTCCATCTTGTCTCCTCCCCCTATTTAAGCCATTATTTTAAAGTTGTTTGGAAGAGAATGTTGAGAGATCTTGGTTTAGTGCTTCCTTTACTCTAGCATTAATGGCTTCTTTAGCTACAGTAGTGATAATTTCTTCCTTCAGGAAGTAGAATAATCAACTAAGGGAATCCAACATTTTCAACTGAAATCTGAGCATTTTCACTGACTGTTCCCCACGTCTAGAATGCTCTCACTTCATCTCCACCTCTTCACTTCCCTGGTATCCCCGATAAAATCCCTCCTTCTACAGGAGGCCTTGCTCAATGCCACCTAATTCTAATCTGTTTCCACTGCTTATTCCTTTTATTTAAACCTGTCCATAGCATGGTCCCCCGGGGTTATTTCTGTGTTATCTTCCCCTTTATGCTTAGCTCCTTTAGCAGAGAGTATGCATTTGTCTTTTTCTGTTTTCCCAGTATTTACTTAGCTCAGTTCCTGGCACATGATAGATGTGTATTAGTCTGCATCTAATGCTCACCAATAAGGAGGAACTGGTTCCTGGAATGGAAATGATGCCAATGTTGGGAAGTAGTGACCACTCAGTCCTTGAATATGGGATAAAGGAGAGGCAATCTGGGCATAGTATGAGAAAACAGAGAACCTAATAGGTTAATGTTCCATAAATGCAAAGACCACAACTAGTGAGTGTAAAGACTTACTTTCAGATAAAAGCATTGTTTGGGGTTTTTTTTGTTAATGACTGGCAGGTTTATTCGATGAGTTTTTCAGTGAACTCTGAGCTCAATACAAGAAGCATATGCCAAAGAAAAGTCAAGGCAACTCCTGCCCCACATACCTCCAGGGGGAGCCCTGCCCAAAGCCTTCTCCAAGCCCCTGCTTCATCAGGGAGATTGTCTAACTAACCCTACTTCTGAACCATTCAGACCTGGGTGGCTGGAACAGGAAAGGATCCTCGGGAGCTTTGGGGCTGGAATCCTCTCCCCTCTCTGGGCTGCAAGCTATTGGGAGTTGGCTGCCTGCATCCAAGAGAAGCCTTGCGCTAAGGGGAGGGGATCGACCCGTGAAGCTGCTTGTGCCCACAAATCAACCTCATGCCAGGGACTCCCCAGGACACCTCTCTTTCTCTGGATCTGGGTGACCTGTGGGACCTTGTCTCCTGGGTTACCTTTTTATTAAATAAAGAGCAGTAAAAACCGCATCTGGGTGTGGGTGAAAGAAGGAATGAGCAAGGGCTTGATGGAGACATTCTGGGGCAAGGTGGGGGCTCAGTTACCATCGCTGGAGTCCCCCACCAGCCCAGGACAGACCAAGCCAGGGTCTGGGATAGGGGGATGGAGTGGCTCCACCAGAATAGTTGAGAACTTGGTGTCCCCAAAAATCACATTCATCCAAGTCTCAAAGAAACATTGAAGGTCAATGATCAACTGGAGGTTGACTTTGTTCTCTGTGAGTTAGTTGAATTGTTTGAACATGCATCCCATGTCCTGAGCCAACTCCTATGGGGAGCTTTAGGGGGGTGAGAGTTTCTCCTGGAGGCACGATGATCAGAGTGAGTTCCAGAGTACTTGGCTGCTCCACAGAGGATGTGGGGTCCATGGCCAATCGGTGCAGGGGGTAGAGCAAGGCCAGCAGCATGTGCTCAGTCTTCTGCTGGTTAGTAGGTGACAGCTTGTCAGGGCAGGTGTTCCCATGAGGGTCAAGGCCACATTCTCAGGCCAAGAAGAGAGACCTCATTTTTGCATTCCTTCACCTCCTGGCACAGGGAGCAGCTCCGTTCTGCCCCGGGAACCTTCTGCAGGGTTTGCAGGTGGCACTCCAAATGTAAGCAGAGTTCACACTGGCTACACATCACCAGGTCCTCTACCTTCTGGCAGATATGGCATATAGTAGCACTATCATTTAAGGGTCCAAGGAACCCAGTGGCCATGGTGGCAGCCACAGCTACATCAGGGCCTCCCAGCACTTCCAGGCCAGATCTGGTGCTGCTGCTGGTGGAGGTCAGGTGGGGGGCCTCTGGCCTTGAGGCCTCCAGGGGAGACAGGAGCAGCAGTTTTGTCTCCAAGCTCCACCACCCCTGGGGGAAGGGGGGCTCCAATGCCAGCCTGTCTCTTCCTTCTTGACCATGACCATGGGTGGCATAGGAGGACCCCTGGTGCCCTGTAAGGAGCGCTGACCGCCACACCATCTGGGACGCCACACTGACGCACATCAGGTAAACTGAGTCTGGAGCAGGGAAGGGTGAACAAGATGGCACTGGAAAGGACGGCCCCACCCCTGGTTTATTTTTGTCAGTATAGTTCCAGCTTGTGTTCATTTCTATTGTGTGTGTTACCATGGTTCACTGGGCTAGCTGGCAAAGACTATATAATCAGAGTGCTTGCTTGAATAAATCAGAGTTGCTTCATGACCCGCTCTCCCTCCTCATTCTTTTACTCGCGAGCTCCACAGGAGGATGAGCAGCCTGCTGGCCAGGCATAAGACTTGCTCCTCTCGGTAAGCTATGCCGTCACCATAGCAACTTGGCGCCCACCAACGTGGGGCCACAAGCAGGGGGAAGGAGCAGGAAGCTCAGCCAAGGGAAATTAGGTCCCTTAAGGAACTCAGCCGAGGGAGTCAGGTCCCTCAGGAATCTCAGCTGAGAGAATCAGGTCCCTCAGTACCCCCCGAGTGAGTCAGGCTCTCCAGAAGCCTAGACAGTGTACAGGAGCTACCAGGACAGGGTCAAAGGCCGATACCTGAGCGTGACAGGAAACGGTAGCCTGTCTGCCTCACCGAGTCCTCCGGAAAGCGGATCCGAGAAGCGGACGCAGGAGAAGACGAGCACTTTCAGCTCGAGTGAGACGAGGTGTAACCGTGAGTAAGATTGAAATGGGGCAAAGCTCACAAAAGTTGAGTCAGGGTCAATACACAGCAATAATTTACAAAAAAATCAGGAAACATGGAACTACGGTAAGTTTGAGAAATATAAGGAAGTTCATAGATACCATCTGTGAAATCTGTCTTTGGGTGTCAGAACGACCTCCTATGAGTTTAGACTCTTGGGTCATTGTTGGAGAGCAGTTAACAGCTTTTGAACTCGAAAACCCAAAGAAATTGGATCCTCATACTTTCTTCCTATACAACATGCTGAAGAATGTGTTCATAGAGGAAGACGGTGGCAAGGCAGTGCAAATGAGAACATTTACCACATCCTCACAGACGACCCCCTCTGAGTCAGGGAGTAGTACAAGGGACAATAGCCCAGAAAGGCAGCCAGCATCCATCTATCCAAACTTAGAGTTGGAACAAGAGAAATGGCGAGAGAGAGAGACAGTTCGGGAACTGAGAGAGGACATGCAAGAGTTAACTGAAAAATTAAAGGGCTTGCTGAAAACTAAAAGGAGGGTTAGCTGGAAAAAGGAGTTCACCGATGGTGAGAAGGGAGGGAGCACAGATAGTGAGATAAGAGGAACAATTCTGACACCTAGCGACAAGATGAGGGAAGTACAAATAATTTTCAAAAAATCAGCATTACAGCAGACTCCAGAAAAGCTGAGAGAGGATGGTGATTACACCAGCTTAAGGGAGATTGGCGGGGAATGGATAAGTGCATTCCCTGTATTGGAGGATAAAGCAGAGGATGGCTCCGTGACGAGGACTCACGGGCCCATACCTGCCTTACAGATAAAAGAATTGAAAAAGGCGGTTACAGATTATGGGATAAATGCTCCTTATGTCCTCATAAGATTAAAAGAATTGGCTAATTATGTATTAACCCCAAATGACTGGAAATTAATCATGAGAGCCATCTTGACTCCTGGACAATATGTTTGCTTTCGTCAGCTTTTGGCAGAAAAATTAAGAACCATAGCAACATCGGTTAATGCTGGCAACACTACAGATGCCCAGTGATATTATGATATGTTATTTGGGTCAGGAGAGTATGCAGAAGACATTAAGCAAATAGGACATGATCTAGTGCTGTATGAGAGGCTAGCCCAAGGGGTGGAGCAGGCCTTTATACTGATTCCTGAGAAAGGTCCTAAGAAGGTATCTCTGCAATCACTGAAGCAAGGAAATGCAGAACTCTTCACTGATTTCTGTGCCCAAGTAACTGAGGTTGTCACCAGGACTATGGGTGAAGTGGAAGGTACTGCTGTAGTGATAAAGGACATCCTCCAATCAGGAGCTAATGCAGATTGTAGGAAGGCTATGCTAGGATTACTCAAGAACTGTTCCATTGAGGACATGTTAAATAGGTGTGAGGAGGTAGGATCTCAGACATACCTAGCAAGAGTACAGGCATCCATCTTCGCAGGGGCACTGAGAAATTATCAGGGAGCTGGATCAAGAGTGAGATGCTTTAAGTGTGGAAAAATAGGACATAACCGGAGGGAGTGTAGAGACAATGCAGAGGGAAGAAAGGGACTCCAGAACCAAGGGAACAGAACACCATTTAAGAGTAGGCCAACCACACCCTGTCAAAAATGTAAGAAAACAGGACATTGGGCTTCGGAGTGTAGGTCATTCCCTCCTCTCAAGGGTAGTGCTCAATATTTAAACATGCAGACGGGCATCCCTCCAGCCCAGGAGAAAAGGAGGGGCTACTGGGAAGACACAGAGACGATCCCACAGGCCACTTTAGAATTCAGGAGGAGGTACCAGACACTCAAGTCGGTGCCATACAGTCAAAATTAATTAGAAGCCTAGGGAATTTCCTGATACCTCCATGCACAACAGTATGGTTACCAATAGAGGAAATATGCACCAAAACAAAGCAAGAGATTATCATTTCTGCACCAGCAAATGCTTACAAAGGCTTACAGGCTGTAGTACAGCAACCACCAATTGGTACCTTACCTAAGATCCTGATGTGCAACTCTAACAATGTGAAGGCTGAGGTTGATAGAGGGCAGCCGGTAGCACAATTCGTACAAATGAATCATAACATAGAACAAACAATATATTGGACTCAACAAATTGGCAATCAGAGACCAATGCTTACTGTATATATAGAAGGAATACCTAAAACAGGCCTTGTTGACACTGGTGCAGACAGAAGCGTATTCCCTTTTTCACAATGGGAATCTCAATGGCGTATAGGAGAGGAAAACAATGTATATGGCATAGGAGGCTCACAATGGGCCAGGGAGGTGGCCAGACCACTACGGTGGACTTTTGAGGACAGATAGGGAAAATTTTGGTCACAAGTATTGGAAGGGCTTCCCATGATACTATGGGGAAGAGACCTGCTTACACGACTAGGGATAAGATTAACAACAAATTTTTGAACGGGTCCATTGATGACAGCGCCGTGAGAATTCCACGACCAAAATTAGGATGGATCTCGGATGAGCCCATCTGGGTGGATCAATGGACCCTAAAATATGAAAATCTCACCGACCTGAAAGACCTAGTACAAGAACAGTTAGAGTTAGGACACACTGAGGAATCCTTTAGTCCTTGGAACTCTCCTGTATTTGTCATAAAAAAGAAATCTGGAAAATACAGAATGTTGACTAATTTGAGAAAGATCAATGACATCATGCAGCCAATGGGTGCTTTGTAGCCAGGTTTGCCATCACCCAATGTAATTCCCAGCAGTTATAAACTTTGGGTGATTGACATCAAGGATTGTTTTTACAGTATTCCTGTTCATACTGAGGATAAGGAAAGGTTTGCATTCTCTGTACCCAGTGTCAATCTACAGGAGCCATACCATTGTTACCAATGGAAGGTACTACCCCAAGGAATGAAAAACAGTCCCACAATTTGTCAGTGGTATGTAGACAAGACATTACACCCAGTCAGGAAGAGATTTCCCCAGGTGTTGATACTCCATTATATGGATGATATCTTAGGAGCTCGTGATAACATTGAAATCTTAGAAATGACATTACAAATGATAGAGAGAGAATTCCTCAAACAAGGCTTAAAAATAGCATCTGATAAGATACAGAAAGACCTGCCTATACATTACTTAGGACACACCATATTAGAACATCAAATCCATAATAAATCACCTGTAATAGATGTGTCTAAAATCAAGACTCTCAATCATATGCAAAAGGAGAGCTTCAGTGGATCAGACAACAATTAGGAATACCTACAGGTGAATTACATCCATTGTATGACATGCTGAAAGGAGATCCTGACTTAAATTCACCACTAGAATGGACTCCTCAAGCGTTGGAGTGCATCTCCAAAATTCAAACAAAAATTGTAGAGGCTAGCACCAGGAGATATGTACCAACAGAAAGTATATGTATATATATATATATATATATATATATATATATGTGTGTGTGTGTGTGTGTGTGTGTGTGTATGTGTATATATATATATATATGTATGTATATATATATGTGTGTGTATATATATATATGTATACACACACACACACACACACACACACACACACACACATATATATATATATATATATATATATATATATGTATGTATATATATATATATATATATATATATATATATATATATATATATATATATATATATATATATATCCTTTTCACTGTGGAACTTCCCACAGGATGCCTTCACCAAGAAGAAGGAATATTAGAGTGGATACACTTGAAGAGAATACACAACAGGTCTTGTGTCCCTTACTGTGTACTAGTTGCAAAAGTGGTTTACAAGGCAATTCAGAGAGTGAGAAAACTGATAGGAAGAGATCCTGATGCCATCTACTGTAGATACACTAAAGAACAAATAGAGAAATGCTGTACAGAATACCCAGAATGGCAAGTCATTATTAATCAAAACTTCAAAACAGGGAACCTAAATAAGGCTATAAGCATATACCAGGAAACACCATGGACACAGGCTGAGAAACACCATGACACTCCGGTCATAGGAAAGAATGTATTTACTGATGCCACAAAATTAAATAGAGCAGCCACGTATGTATATCAAGATAAATGGTTGCAGGTATATGATACTCCATTCTCATCCACCCAAAAGAACGAACAATTTGCGGTCTGGAAGGCTTTAGAAATTGATGAGCCTATCAATGTCATTACTGACAGTAGATATGTAGCAACACTTATAGCAGACCTAGAGACTGCCTGCATATCAACTCAATTAGAAATTGGACAGTTGCTAGCAGAAGTCCAAAACACCATAAGAGGACTATGTTCCCATTCCACATTTTACATATAAGATCACACTCCAATCTACCAGGGCCTCTAGCAGAAGGAAATGAGGTTGTGAATCGAGTAGTGTCAGGAGGTGTATACCTAGAAACCACTGAGGAAGCTCAGCAGGCTCACAATAAGTTTCATATATCAGCAAAATCATTAAGACATTTATATAAACTTACTAAGAAAGAGGCCCGAAAGATTGTAAAATCATGCACACCATGCATTCCTTTCCAGCCACCGATGCCATGCAGAGTGTACAATCCTAAGGGATCACATCCTAATGATATCTGGCAAATGGATGTGACTCACATAGCTTCATTCGGGAGGCTTGAATATGTCCATGTATCTATAGACACTTTCTCCGGTTTCATCATGGCTACTCTACGCACCGGAGAGGCAGTCAAGGATGAGTGTAGCCATATGCTTCAATGTTTTGCCGCCCATGGGGTCCCACGACTATTAAAGACTGATAATGGCCCAGCATACACTGCTTTGGCCTTCCAAAAATTTCTCTCAGAATTCGGAATCTCTCATGTGACTAGGATCCCCTATAACCCCACAGGACAAGCCATAGTAGAACGTGCGAACCGCACCATAAAACAATATGTCCAAAAACAAAAAGGGGGAGCTTCAGGACCCAGGTCCACGGCACATGATCAATTAAAATTGGCACTTTACACTATCAATTATTTAAAATTCGATGAGCACGGTCTTACGCCTGCCATGAAATACATGGTCAGATCAGGCAGACCACCATATGATTTTAAGAAAAGATTGGAATAGACGCCTCCAGCCACGGGACAGACAGCCATGTGGCGAGATCAGGAAGGGCAATGGCATGGACCACATACCATACTAACTTGGGGCAAGGGTTATGCTTGTATCTGTACAGGAGACAAGGAGATTTGGGTACCAGTGAAAAGACCACAGATCGTACAGCACCAGGAAGAAATCACAGGGATCTGCCAGAGAAAGAAGAAGAAACTACAACACCTGAGCCATGAAATTAGTCAGCTGCATCTTACTGCTTCTAACAGTGAGCCAGGCCAAGGACCAGTATTGGACCTTTGGACATTAGTAGACATTTCAACTTTACAGGACTGGTGAAGGGCTATCCTTGGTGTTTGTACAAATAATGTATCAGTGGGATTTAGGGAACAATTGAAGATGGATCACAAATTCTACCAGGCCATTCTAATGTTAAGAAATGATGTAATAGCAATTGGGGATGAACTGCAGGCCATAGAAACACAATTGGCTTTAAGATGTGATTACAGATATCGTCATTTTTGCATGATGAACAAATTTTACAATGATACTGAATTTAATTGGGAAGAAATAAGAGCTCAGTTACATGGTTTAACACTCACCAACGTTTCAAGTGAAATGAAACTGTTGGAAAAATTGACATTGGATATCAATACTCAAGGGACAAAAAAGTTAATACCTGAAAATTTTGTTTCAGACATGATGCAACATTTTGGTCATTCCACCTCATTGTTTGATTGGCTAGGTCCATTGTTGTCAGGAGGTATTGTTATCTTGATTGTTATATGTCTCATACCAGCATGTCTCAGATATGCCCTACGAACTGTAAAAGATACAATGAAGATGCTTACTGAAAATCAGTTCAAGCTGAGAGATGTACAAACCCGTGAAGGTCATCGAGTCTAAAACAAAAAGTGGAAGTTGTAAGGGACGCTGACCGCCACACCATCTGGGATGCCACACTGACTCACATCAGGTAAACTGAGTCCAGAGCAGGGAAGGGTGAACAAGATGGCGCTGGAAGGGACGGCCCTACCCCTGGTTTGTTTTTGTCACTATAGTTCCAGCTTGTGTTCATTTCTATAGTTTCGGGTTTGTTTATGTGTGTTACCATGGTTCACTGGGCTAGCTGGCAAAGACTATATAATCAGAGTGCTTGCTTGAATAAATCAGAGTTGCTTCATGACCCACTCTCCATCCTCATTCTTTTACTCGCGAGCTCCACAGGTGGACGAGCAGCCTGCTGGCCAGGCATAAGACTTGCTCCTCTCGGTAAGCTATGCCGTCACCATAGCAGTGCCTCTGGCTGCTCCACCCTCTTGACAGCAGTTAGGTTGTAGTCCTCGTTGGTGGTCCCCAGGAAGACCTTGAAGGGAGGGCTAGCTGTCCACAGTCAGACCCACATCTAGGTGCTCCAGGTTCATCCTGAGGACCTTCCTTGTGAGGCCACTCACTTTCCACTAAATTGACCTACACCTTTCCATGCCAGACACGTTGGGCTCAGCACTGTAGCAGTCATCTGAGCAGTAGCTCCCATAGTCTTCCTGCAGGTCCATGGCCTGATTCCCCCCTCAAGGCTTGCCGGGAGTTGGGGAGGGTCCATGGAACCCCGGGTCACTCCTTTCGGAAGCAATTTTACCAAAGGCCTCGGTGCTTTTGGTCCAAGCATTGAGGTCCCACTGGAACTTCGTGCCCCTCTGGAGCTCCATGGGGTCCACAATCATCTTGAGAGTACAGTGGAACTGGAAGTAAATCCGTTCTGACAGCAGTACAGCCATTTTTTTTTTATTGCTTTTCAGGGCCCAGGAGGCAAAGTGCTGGATATGCTGCTGGTTTCTCTGGATCTCGGTCATGGTCCAGTGCTGACACTCCTGCTGGCCTTCCATCCCCTTCCGGGAGTCATTGACAAGCACTTGTTCAGCTCTTTCATGATTTGCAGGATGACCTTTTTCACATCCACCTAAACATGTCTATCATCTGGTGGATGGAGGTGTGCACCTCTTTGGTATTCTTCTGCAAAGTGGCATGCTTATCCCCCAAGTGCTTGACCAGGAAGGCCACGAGCTTCCTCTGGTTTCTCACAGCATTCTCAAGAACTGGTATTGATGGTCCTTGTGGGCACTGAGCTGGCAATCTCGACAGGTGAGGGTGTCGCAGGTCCCTCAGAAGATGGCTGGGGCTCCTATTTGTGGGCTGAGCAATAGACAGTGCATTCTCCATCACCGGACTTGGCAGGGCCAGTGGACTGGACGGTGTGGTCCTTGGTGTACTTGACCCACTGATAGCCCCCATGCACGTCTCACATAGGGACTCTGAGCAAAGGGCACAGCAGCTGGTGGCAGGAGCGTTGTCCTCACAGTTGATGCAGCACTTTTTGGCATCCTTGGTGTCCTGGGCCTCCCTGGTGCCGCTGTCTCTAGTGAAGTAGTTTTCCACGATGTCCTTGGTGAAGTACTGCTTCTTGCAGACTGGACAATCCACCACTTGGCCATTGCCAAAGTTGTTGGAGGCAGCAGGAACAGGCCGCACACCTACTGCATGCAGGGCAGCAGGCATGGCTCCCAGTCAGGTTGCAGGTGCTCTAGGCACACTCCGAATTACTCTTGCAGCTTGGCCACCAAGCTCTGTCCACTCCCTAGCAGCGCAGTGGCCCCAGAGGACTAGGAGGCAAGGGCCACAGGCCCCGAAGCTCCCCCAGAGGAGGCCAAGGTCCAGGCTGCCACCCCCACCCCCACCCCTGGGCCCATGCTTACTGGTGTGCCTGTGGCTCATTTTGAGAGCCTTGTCTGCCCATACCCACTGTCTACAAATGCTGCCATTCTGTACTGCTGGCCTGATGTCTGTGACAAATGCTTTTTTTTTAAAATTAATTTATTTATTTAACTTTTAACATTCATTGTAACAAAATTTTGGGTTACAAATTTTCTCCCCTTTTGTCCCCTCCCCCCACAAACACCAAGCATTCTAATTGCCCCTATGACCAATCTGCTCTCTCTTCTATCATCCCTCTCTGCCCTTGTCTCCATCTTCTCTTTTGTCCTGTAGGGCCAGATAACTTTCTATACTCCTTTACCTGTATTTCTTATTTCCTGGTGGCAAGAACATTACTCGACAGTTGTTTCTAACACTTTGAGTTTCAACTTCTTTACCTCCCTCCCTCCCTACTCCTTCCCTTTGGAGGGCAAGCAATTCAATATAGGACAAATCTGTGTAGTTTTGCAAATGACTTCCATAATAGCTGTGTTGTATAAGACTAACTAAATGTCCCTCCATCCTATCCTGTCCCCCGTTACTTCTATTCTCTTTTGATCCTGTCCCACCCCATGAGTGTTGACCTCAAATTGCTCCCTCCTCCCCATGCCCTGCCTTCCATCATCCCCCCCACCCTGCTTATCCCCTTATCCCCCACTTTCCTGTATTGTAAGATAGGTCTTCATACCACAATGAGTGTGCATATTATTCCTTCCTTTAGTGGAATGTGATGAGAATAAGCTTCATGTTTTTCTCTCACCTCCTCTCTTTATCCCTCAACTAATAAGTCTTTTGCTTGCCTCTTTCATGAGAGATAATTTGCCCCATTCCATTTCTCCCTTTCTCCTCCCAATATATTTCTCTCTCACTGCTTGATTTCATTTTTTTTTAAGATATGATCCCATCCTCTTCAATTCACTCTGTGCATTCTGTCTCTACGTGTGTGTGCGTGTGTGTGTGTAATCCCACCCAGTACCCAGATACTGAAATGTTTCAAGAGTTACAAATATTGTCTTTCCATGTAGGAATGTAAACAATTCAACTTTAGTAAGTTCCTTATGACTTCTCTTTGCTGTTCACCTTTTCATGCTTCTCTTCATTCTTGTGTTTGAAAGTCAAATTTTCTTTTCAGCTCTGGTCTTTTCATCAAGAATGCTTGAAAGGCCTCTATTTCATCGTAAGTCCTCTATTTCATTGAAAGACCAATTTTTCCCCTGAAGTAATATACTCAGTTTTTCTGGGTAGGTGATTCTTGGTTTTAGTCCTAGTTCCTTTGACTTCTGGAATATCCTATTCCATGCCCTTTCGATCCCTTAATGTAGAAGCTGCTAGATCTTGTGTTATCCTGATTGTATTTCTACAATACTTGAATTATTTCTTTCTAGCTGCTTGCAATATTTTCTCCTTGACCTGGGAACTCTGGAATTTGGCCACAGTGTTCCTAGAGTTTCTCTTTTTGGATCTCTTTCAGGAGGTGATCAGTGGATTCCTTGAATACTTATTTTGCCCTCTGGTTCTAGAATGTCAGGGCAGTTTTCCTTGATAATTTCATGAAAGATGTGTCTAGGCTCTTTTTTGGATCATGGCTTTCAGGTAGTCCCATAATTTTTAAATTGTCTCTCCTGGATCTATGTTCCAGGTCAGTTGTTTTTCCAATGAGATATTTCATATTATCTTCCATTTTTTCATTCTTTTGGTTTTGTTTTGTGATTTCTTGGTTTCTCATAAAGTCATTAGCCTCCATCTGTTCCATTCTAATTTTGAGAGAACTATTTTCTTCAGTGAGCTTTTGAATCTCCTTTTCCATTTGGCTAATTCTGCTTTTGAAAGCATTCTTCTCCTCATTGGCTTTTTGAACCTCTTTTGCCAATTAAGTTAGGCTAGTTTTCAAGGTGTTATTTTCTTCAACATTTTTTGGGTCTCCTTTAGCAGGGAGTTGATCTGCTGTTCATGCTTTGACTTCATGTCTCTCATTTCTCTTCCCAGCTTTTCCTCCACCTCTCTAACTTGATTTTCAAAATCCTTTTTGAGCTCTTCCATGGCCTGAGCCCATTGAGTGGGCTGGGATATAGAAGCCTTGACTTCTGTGTCTTTGCCTGATGGTAAGCATTGTTCTTCCTCATCAGAAAGGAAGGGGGGAAATGCCTGTTCACCAAGAAAGTAACTTTCTATAGTCTTATTTCTTTTCCCTTTTCTGGGCATTTTCCCAGCCAGTGACTTGACTTCTGAATATTCTCTTCACACCCACTTTGCCTCCGGATCCTCCCTGCCAGCGCTTGGGGTCTGAGATTCAAATGCTGTTTCCCAGCCTCAGGGCTCTGGGCGGGGACAGGGCTGCTATTCAGTGTGAGATTAAGTTCAGGTGCTCAGGTGGGGGCAGGGCCGCCTCACGGGCTCAGTTCCCTCAGGGGGTTTATGCAGAGACCTTCAACAATGTATCCAGGCTCCTGCCTGTTTGGGGAGCACTGGTCTGCTCCCACCTCCGCTTCTGCCTCCCCATGGGGCCTGAGTTATGGGGGCACCCCACTCCCCTCTCCACCCGCCAAAGAGACCCAATCACCGACCCCCGTCACCTCTGGGTGGAGGGACCCACACAGCCACTGGAGATCCCGTCCCTGAAGCCTGCTCGGATCTGTTCCTCTCGGTGCTGCGGCCGTGGCAGGGCTGTGCCTGCCTCCAAGTCCACGGCGCCCAGTCTGCAGCGCAAAGGACCTTCTGCGAGAGGTTTCAAGGTCCTCTGGAACAGAAATCTCTCTCTCTCCAATGTTCTGTGGCCTCTGGTGCTGCAGAATTCGCAGTGAGTTGCTATTTACAGATATTCTATGGGTTGTGCGTTCAGAGCTATGTGTATGTGTGTCTTTCTACTCCGCCATCTTGGCTCCGCCCCCGACAAATGCTTTTGAGAAAATGGGAAAAGCAGTATGGCAGAAATTAGGTGTACATCAGCCTCTCACAAAATAAACCAAGAGAAGTTTTTTTTTGTTTTGTTTTGGTTTTTTGTTTGTTTGTTTTTAAAGAACCATTTATTCACTGGATCTGGGTCAAATTAGATACACATGCAATTTTTAATTTACATCAGTGAATTTAAATTTTGAAATATTTTTACATGAAATAAAATTGACATTCAACAGTTACACTAAGGTGAAAAAACTCTCACCTTATTAATAAACTGCTGCAAGTATTTTGCCCAAAGTCAAAAAACTTTTTACTCTGAACATGAAAACCTGTAAGAAATACTAAATCAATAGTACAAAACTCTTACTTGTAGTTTTCCCCCTTGCAAAGATCCAAACAAGTGCAAGTAATTAATAAACTTCAGTCACAACATTATCCTTGACAGCCCCACACCATAAACAGATGCTTCAATTTTCAACTCATCATCAGAGACCAAGAAAAAGTCATTTTTTATAAGAAAACCAAATTCACATGTGCCTAAAATGAAAAACAAGGAGAAGGAAAAAGAAAAGAACACTTGCCCTAAGAATTATCCTCAGTCCTCTTTAGCTAGACTGTGGCCCAAAATACTTCTGTTTCTGATCAAATAAATGGTGGCTGTATAACAGTGCAAGAATATCCAAGAGAAAACTTTAATCTTTTAGTATCAGGAATCTGGATTTTCCCAATATAGATTAACATACACCTTTTAAGTGCCAACACAGAAGTGAGAGAAAGAGCTGGACATACCAGCTCAAAAAGACTAATTCACTACCACTTGCTGAAAACAGCCTCCAGCCTTGGTTTGCCACGTCAGAAGTATCAGTCAGAAACCAAAACTGCTTGGTTAGTTGCTTGTTCTATACTTTAAATTACATGGTTGAGACCTGAGATCTAAGCCCAAGAACATTCCCAATTTCTTTAGGGGAGAAGAGAGTTTGTGGGTTGTCAAATAAAAATAAAAATGAAAATAAATAATAAATAATAAATAAATTAAATACAAGTACACAGTTATGATGGCATGTGCCACGAGGTCAATGGTTCTGTCTGTTACTAGTGGGAGAGTTTTTGATGATTTATCTGTCATTCCTTAGAACTTCACAGAACTGGGTTTTTTGGCTGCAGGTTTAGAAATCCAAAGACATGTACAACAATTTTTAGTAAAAGACTATTTGCCTTAGTGCTGTGTTATGAACAAAATGTATTTCATTGTGAAACCAAAGAAAAACAGGAGAAACAAATGTGACTAGATCACACTTCAATTATGGTATTGGAGTACTGGAATGCTCTGTGTGTTGGAGACAGTTTTCAAATGAAAGTTATACCAATTCAGTGTCAAAGTTGTCAGGACAGCCTGGTTTAAGAAGGTGTGTTTTCAAAACCTAGTCATAAGCAAGAAAGAGAAGCAATGAGTGTATAGGTCAGAAAACAAAAGCTTAGAAACTATGTGACATCGTTGTGACCAAGATGTTTGTTAGTGAACTGGGAGTTTGGGACCATCAGCAAAAGCCATCTCTGACAGCCATCCGGACTTTAAAAAATCTCTTCAGGTAGTAGATCTGTCCAATGTCATGGCAACTAATATGAGGACTTCAAAGAAGGACCAGAGGACCACTCTGCTGTTTGTGTTGTCATTAATTGTTATGTGTATTCTCTCTCGGACGTCCATGTATTCCTGTTAGAGCTTTACTGCTATCATCACCACAACAATCTCATTAATCATCTCTTCCAGCTTGTTCTGATGAGCTTCTGTTTCTACGTCTTGGCCCTTTGGAGATTCTGCAATCTCAATAGTGAACACCACTATCTTGGGAGTCATGGTGGACTTTCTGTTGCTGAAATAAAACTTTGAGCTATAAATAAAATAAACCATGAGAGCTGCAAAAGTGTATTTCCCACTGGACTCTCTGTCTCCTTTAGAGATTCCTTAATTATCAGGTCCTGTAATGTCCAGGAAGCTGGCCTCGGCCACCTCCAAGATGAGGCCCATCTTGGTGCCGAGGTGACTCACTCCAAGAAGCACTTCTCCAGTGCCATGGATGATAATGTCTGCTTCGATAGAAGCACGACCAGCAGCATCAGCACCTCCGAGAGCGTCACCATGGCTTGCTAGAGGCCACGGGGTATAACTAGGGACTGGGACTAGGGCCAAGACTGCAGTCTCCTCAGCAGCCATCGCTACCGCCTCTTCCTTAGCCTCCGTATCTTCCTAAAAAGAAGTTTTCAATGAATACATGAATTCGACAAAAAGGAGGCATTACAAACAAATTCTCGAATTGAGAAATAGCTTTTCTATCTATAGACAGAGGAATAGTTCAAGAAAAAAGAAGAGACAGAGGATCCTACAATGTAAAATTGATTATTTAAAGTACATAAAATTCAAATGCTTTTGTAAAAAGAAAATTAATGCAGGTAAACTTTAAAAAACAATGTAGAAAGGAAAAAAATCTTTGCAGCAAGTTTCTTTGTTATGTAAGGTATATGGAGAACCAATGCAAATTTGTAATCATAAGAGGAATTTCCCAAGTGATAAATGCCCAAATGACATACACAGGCAGTTTTCAGAGGAAGAAAACTAAACTATCCACCATATGGAACAATTTCCAAATTACTAATAACTAGGAAAATAAAAATTAAAGTAATTTTGACATACTACTTTACAACCCTGAGTAACAGGGCATTGATAGTGAAGACAAGAGGAGAGATAGGTAAGGGAGTAACTAATTGTCCTTTATGAGTTGATAGGTAAAAATGACAATAAAAAGGGGGAAAATGACAATTGTTGGAGGGACTGGGGGAAAACAGGCCCATTAATAAATTGTTGTTGCCACTGTGCATGGTTGCAGTCATTCTGAAAATTGAATTTAAAACATATTCCACTAAACTGAGCATGTCTTTTCACCCAACTATACTACAACTGGGCCTATACGCCCAAAAGATTTTTTAAAGAGGAGTACCAATGTATACACACATTCCAACAGTTTTTGTAGTAGTAATGGTAAAGTGGAGAATAAAGGGATACCCTTCAATTGACAAAATATATAAATAAATTATGCTACATGAATTTAAGGGAATATTACTGTAGTTCAAGAAGTGCCTAAATGAAAAGATTCAGAGAAAACAGGGACATAAAAACAAGAAAGCAAACACAAAAGTCTGTCATGCAGATGAAAGATTATAGGGCAGAAACATGAGTAATAGCTGGAAGTTATAAAAAGAACAATTAAGGCATGACCACAGAAAAATCTTCCTGAAAGTGGGAATTCTCCCAATGTGCAATGGCCAGCCTTGAAGGAGCGGTGGGTTCCTCTTCCTTGGAGGGGAAAAAAGGAAAAACTGGATGACCATTTGTCTGGTATGTTATTCTGGAGAATCCTTTCACATACAGATTGGAAGAGATGACTACTATGGACTCTCTAACTGTCAAGTTTTGTGCAAATTCTGTGAACCAAGGCTCACAAGGAAATCTGAGGACAACATAGGGTTTTGAAAAGCAGTTTACTGGAGCTGGAGCAGACTACATAGTAGCGCTGAACTGAACTCTCCTTGGACACATTTGACTATATGTGTGCAGCACTGGCAGACTGTAGGCTAATGCAGTAATGCCTTAGTTCCAGTGATAGCATCAAGAGGAGGCTGCTCCTCTAACCACCTCTAACATTTTCCTCTGGGACTTCATTGCCTTAGCTAGGCTGGCTGGACTGATCCAAAGGCAGCAGGTGGTAGGGATAGTTGACTGGTCTCTTGTTCACAGGAACTGCTCCCCCCAGTGATGCCTGTCAGAGTGGCCTGGCTTCGAAGAATAAGGTGGTAATTGGTAGTTCATGTTCTACAAGAGGACTTTCCTGTCTCCAGCTAGTAGTGTCTTTCCCCAGAAATGATTTTGTTTTTATTTTGTAGATAATTTGTATATATAAAATGAATGTATTTTCTACACACACAGACACAGAATCAGAGACACATACTTTCAAAAACATATACAATATGTATGAATATGTATGGGGGCTTATGTGGTTGTGTATACATATATGTACATATATACATATGTGTACATATATACATATATGTATACATATATGTCTATGTTGTCTTCCATGGTAGAATATATGTTACTCAAAGGAAGAGATTGGTTGTTTTTTGGTATCCCTAGGGCCTACCAGTGTCTGGTAAATAGTAGGTGCTTAAAATACCTGTTGGTTAATAGCTCGATATTTGGGGCACCTGGGACTTTCAGTTTTCATCAAATAATATCACAGACATGACTGTCTCACTTTGCTCAGGTTTGGGTTTGGCAGGGAAAATAAGATAAATGGGTAGAGAACTTGGCATAAGGTATTTGGGGCATTCACTGTACCATGGTGTTAGAGGGAGACCTAATAATCTTTACACCACAGACTTACTACCCAACAGAGTATCTTTTTCTCCACTGTCCTTCTCGAGTTACCCTCTACCTTCAATCATGGTTTCAAATATATTGCTCTGATTACCAAGGTCCCCTGCTCTGCCACATTCACCTGCCTCTATACTCTCTTGCAAACAGACACCAGGATTGTATCTTCCTGCAATCCTTGACTCTCCTATGTTTCTCTGTGCATAGCACCCAGGCCATCCCTTCAAGGAACTCACTGACCTCCCAGTCTTGAAGAACTTCCTCAATCCACCTCTACTCCCCCTCCCTTGGAATAACTGCTTTCCCTAGCCGTTTATACACAGAGCTGGAGGTGTGGAGGGCATCTTCCTATTCCTTCCAATTGCTCGATAAATGCTGTTCCCCCTCCCAGCAAATTTGTGCTGAGTCACAAAAGCTAAACTGCGTGGAGCTGTCCCTTCCAAAGTGCTGATCTGGCTTGGGCTTCTCATCTTCCCAATTGCTCTTATCAAGCTTAATAAAAATATCCCCCTCCTATCAACCCTATGTGTCCTCACAGAGGCCCTCAGCCAGGGCCTCTCTACAAGTACAGGTGTGTCTGGTGGAATTCCTCAACTGAGCTGGGTAGAGGGGAATGACAGATTACCTAATCCTTCTGTACATGATGTTAGATCCTTCTGTTACATCATCACACTATTGGGCCAGCATCCCCACTTTAAGAATCAAGTTCCACCATATCCTCATATTCCCATCCAGTCTTATTTCGCACTGGATAGATCACTGTTACCTTCACTGCAGGAAATTGCATTATGTACACACAAGGTTGAAATATGAATCATGAAAAAAGTAACAAAACTTTCAGCTCTGGGATGGTCATAACCAAGGATGATATTGTATTCAGTTGCTGAATGAAATTAAATTAGATATCACATATAAAGTGCTTTCTACTATTTGAATTTTTTCTTTTTTTATTTTTAATGTTCTACAATCAGTACCATAAAACGTAGATTTTTTCACCCGTACCCCCCACCACTCCCCGCCCTTCCCAAGACCGCATACAATTCTATATGGGATCTACACATGCTTTCCTATTGAATATATTTTCACTATAGTCATACTGTGTAGAAGAACTAAAATAAATGGAAGAAATCATATCACAAATCAAAACATAATACACACACACACAAGTGCTCTGCTACATTCTACGAATGAATTCCATATTTCTTTCTCTGAGTGTGGAAGGAATTTTACCTTCGAAGACCATTGGGAATATTTTTTTAAGTTCTTGCTTTGTTACAAAGTTCCAAGTCTAACAGAAAAAACTCTCACACACTGTGGTCATTGCTGTGCACAAAGTTCTCCTGGTTCTGCTCTTTTTGCTCAGCATCAGATCATGTAAGTCCTTCCAGGCCTCTCTGAAGTCTTCTTGTTCATCATTTCTTATGGCTTAATAGTACTCCATTACATTCATATATAATAATTTATTCAGCCATTCCCCAATTGATGGGCATCCCCTTGATTTCCAGTTTTTGGCAACTACAAAGAGTGCTGCTATAAATATTTTTGTAGATGTGGGACCCTTTCCAATTTTTATGATCTCTTGGGGGTACAGTCCTAGAAACGATGTCGCTGGGTCAAAGGGCATGTACATTTTTGTAGCCCTTTGGGCATAGTTCCAAATTGCTCTCCAGAATGGTTGGATGAGCTCACAGCTCCACCAACAATGAATTAGTGTTCCAACTCTCCCACATCCTCTCCAACATTTATCATTTTCCTGTTCTGTCATGTTTGTCAGTCTTATAGGTGTGATGTGGTACCTCAGAGTTGTTTTGATTTGCATCTTTCTAATCAAAAGTGATTTAGAGCATTTTTTCGTATAATTATAGATATCTTTAATTTCTTCCTCTGAAAATTGCCTGTTTGTATCCTTTGACCATTTATCAATTGGAGAATGACTTGTATTGTTGTACATTTGACTCAGTTCTCTGTATATTCTAGAAATGAGGCCTTTATCCTCACGATTAACTGTAAAAATTCTTTCCCAATTTACGACATCCCTCCGAATTTTGGTTGCATTCGGTTTGGCTGTGCAAAAACTTTTCAGTTTAATGTAATCAAAATTATCAATCTTGCGCATCATCATGCTTTCTATCTCTTCTTTTACTACTTTCATTTTTGAATTGGGTTAAAGTTCTTAAATATCTATGGTCTAAAGCATAGAAGTGTCAGGGTTCTTGCAGGAGTATGTGAGTATGATTGTGATAGATCCAGTCACAGGGTTCCCATCATGAGGCCTTTGATATTGATTTTCGTCCCATTGCTTCCACCAGACCTATGCTATATCAATGCTGAGCAGCCGAGATTTCTTTTTCCTGATATTGTTACCATTTCATCAGGGCTGGCATATGCTGCCCCTCTAGGATCATTGCCAGGTGTATGCATGGAGACAAACATGAGCCCTTTGAAGAGGGTAAACTCCAGAGAGTGGGATGTGATGTGTCATTCTTGGCAATCTGTGCTATTGGCAAGAAGCCCCTGTCCTGCTACAAGGGTGCAGCATAGCAATGGAGATATTCCCTTATATACATTTATGTTTGCTCTGTGTGTACTCTGGTCTTTGGGCATCCATAATGATAGCAGTCACTTAACCACTAACTGAAAAATGTTTTATGAATGCCATTAAGGAAACCAACCTAATCCCTTCTTAATGGAGGTGACGTACCCAGGAGAAAGCTTATGGGGGAAAAATCAGGAAGGAGTTCCTGATTAAAACATTCAACAGGTCCTTGTATTTTGGTGATGATCCCTTCTATCTATTCCTAAAGGAAGTCTGCCAGGGGGAAACAGTCTTGGGTGTCTCCTGAGCATGCTTAGAGTTTTTAAATGGGGAAGCCTATCTTGGCTGGTGTTCCAAATAACACTTTTTTATATGTCCATAAGCACAGTAGTTCCCATACCACCTCAGCTACAGTCAGGCCTGTAACTCTCAGAGTCATCCAAGCATGCCTTAGAACCCTCTACCTACCAAATCAGAGGGAGTCTTTCCTGCTTCCTAGGTCACCTCGAAGATGACCTTGTTAATGTAGCCACCCTCTTAGACAGAACTGAGTATAGAAAAGCCCTTTCCTATTTCTTCAAAAATGGGCAACAAGTTTGGAAAGTATCCTAAAAAATCTACTTCAAAATAAAACACAAATATCAACTCTTCTTATTAAAGGCACATATTTAACAAGTTTAAAACAGATAGAAATACTTGTGGAACACAGAGATATAACACTTCACTTAGCAATAGTAAAAGTAAGTCAAGAAAAATTAAGTAGATACTCACCCCTGAATGTGGCCAGTGTATATGAAAGTCAGCAATCTCTGGTGGAAACCTATAAAATATCAAAGATCCAAGAGTGAAGACAAGATGAACTCCACAGTGACATTCCACAGGAATTCATCCAACAATGTGGGTACAGAGAACCACAGAACTCATGCTCCTCATATGGTTTTCTTTATAGAAATGAAGGGGGATTTTCATGGCAATTCAACATTGGGTCATTGTCAGCAGAAATTATAGATTGTGCTTCAGAAGCCCAGATTGGGACAGCAGCACAGACTGCGGCAGGAAATAGTAGAAACTAAACAACTCTTCCCTGGAGGTTGGAAAACATTATTACCTAATGAATACTTAGCAAGACATGGAATTATCCATCAGAAGTACAATATCTTTCAAAAGGAAATGGATGGCAAGTGTTTCTCTTATAAATGGAGACCTAAGGATATCCTTGGGAATTCACAAATAAATTAAACTGTAACTGGAACATTGTCATGGGACAAAACTATTATCCCCATCTCCTAGGCATAATAGTGATCTACACACATTCAAGTACAATGGTTTTTTTTTTTTGGCAGTCCACGAATATTTATTAAACGTTTAATATGGGCCAAGTCCTGTGATAAGTTCTGGGCACACAAATATGAAGAAAAAGAAAGCTACTTCTTGCTCTCAAGGAGTATATAAACAATATTTTTTTTACAAAGTTATTTATTTATTTTAGTTTGCAACATTCACTTCCAGAAGTTTAAAATTTTCTCCACCTCTCCCCGTCCCATCTCCAAGATAACATGTAACCTGAAACAGACTTTACATATACATTCTTTTAAAACTATTTTCACATTACTCATATTGTATAGATGAATTAGAACATATGGGAGGAGCCATGGAAAAGGAAAAAAAATAAGCAAAACTAAAAAAGGAATCAAATAGTACACTTCGATCTGCGTTCACACTCCATATTTCTGGATGTGGGTGGCATTTTCTTTCATGAGTCCTTTGGAGTTGTTTTAGGTTCTTCCATTGCTGAGAAGAGCTAAGTCTACCAAAGTCAGTAATTGCACAATGTGACTGCTACTGTGTACAACGTTTTCCTGATTCTGCTCCCTTCTCTCAGCATCAGTTAATCAGTAAATCTTTCCAGGTTTTTCTGAACTCTGGTTGATCCTCATTTCTTATAGTACAAAAGTATTCTATTACATTCACATACCACAACTTGTTCAGTCATTCCCCAGTTGATTGACAGCCCCTCAATTTCCAGTTCTTGGCCATCACAAAAAGAGTTGCTATAAATATTTTTGTACATGAGGGTCCTGTTCCCATTGTTATGATCCCTTTGGGATTCAGCCCTAGAAGTGATATTGCTGAATCAAGGGTACGTACACATTTCTAGTTGTTTGGGGATAGTTCCAAATTGTTCTCCAGAATGGTTGGATCAGTTCACAGCTCTTCCAACAATGCATTAGTGTTGTAATTTTCCCACATCTTCTTCAAGACTTGTCATTTTCCTCTCTTGTCATGTTAGCCAATCTGATATGTGTGATGTGGTATCTAAGTTGTTTTGATTTCCATTTCTCTAATCAAGGGTAATTTAGAGCATTTTTTATATGAGTATAGATAACTGATTTCTTCCTCTGAAAATTGTCTATTTATATCTTTTGACCAATTATCAATTGGGTGACAATTTGTATTCTTATTAATGTGACTCAGTTTTCTATATATTTGAGAAATGAGGCCTTTACCAGAGATACTGGTTGTAAAAATTCCCAATTTTCTGCTTCTCTACTAATCTTGAATGAATTGACTTTGTGCAAAAACTTTTCAATTTAATGTAATAAAAATCAAACGTTTTGCATTTCATAATGTTTTCTAACTACTGTTTGGTCATATATTCCTCCATTCACCATAAATCTGACAGGTAAACTATGCCTTGCTCTCCTAATTTGCTTGTCATATTAGCCTTTATATGCAAATTGTGTACCCATTCATACTTTATTTGGGTATGCGGTGTAAGATGTTAGTCTATGCTCAGTTTCTGCCATATTATTTTCCACTTTTCCCAACAATATTTGTTATATAGTGAGAACAAAAATTGTAATGGCATATCAAGTGTTCACAGTCCTTAAACTGCCTGGATGAAAAGCTTGCAACATATAGAAACCTAGGGGAAGACCTGAAAACCATGTGGGAACAGTGTGAGGAACATGTGATTCCCACCATCCTTTCTCCTCTTATAATTGCCCTAAAGATGTATCCATGGAGCCTGCAGCAGATGAGTTAACATCCCAGTATTCTGATTGAGTTATAAGAGATAGTAATTTTGGGCAATGATATGAAGTACATAACGCAGAAAAGAATCTATCACATGAAATGTAAACTCCATCAAAAAGATTAAGAAGGATGAATAATGATGATAATAATAATGATAAACACTTCTCTTGTGCTTTATGGTTTGAAAAGCAAATTGCAAAACATGTCATTTGAACCTTACAAAGATCCAGCAATTTGCTTGGCACAGGTATTATTATCACCCCCATTTGAAAGATATGAATATTGAGCTTTAGAGAGGCTAAGGGGCTTATCTATGGTCACACAGTGAGGAAGGCAGAGATTCAGTCTAGGTCTTGTACCTCCAATTCCATGTGTCTCTCCATTATGCCAATTCACTAGGGGCAGGACAGCTAATATTGGAGAGAACAAAGCCCTCAGTCTGAATTAATTTTAGAAAGACATTTATTAAGACCCATGGTAGAGGAGACTGAGGTAGAAAAGAAGGTGTGGCTCCCTCTTGTACAGGCTCTGGAAGCTTTAAATGACAGATTTTAGATCAGGACACCCACACACAAACAGTGGGGGCAGACGGGCTGCCTCGGGGGGTGGAGCCAAGATGGCGGAATAGAAAGACACACATACGCTAGCTCCGAACCAACAGCCCATAAAATATCTGTAAAAAAGAACTCCCAAAAAATTCTGGAGCAGCAGAAGCCACAGAACAACGGAGCAGACGAGATTTCCGTTCCAGAGAGGCCTGAAAACAGACACGAAAGGTCCATTGCGCTGCAGACCCGGAGCTGAGCCCAGCCCTGCCTTGGCCGGGCGGCACTGAGAGGAGCGGATCCCAGCAGGCTTCAGGGACAGAATCTCGAGTGGCCCCGCAGGTCCCTCCACCCATGGGCCCCAAAGGTTGGTGAGAGGGTCTTCTTGGTTTGCCAAAAGGGGAGGGGGGTGCCCCCATAACTCAGGCCCCCTCGGGAGGCAGCAGCAGAGGCGGGAGCAAACTGGGGCTCCCCAAGCAGGCAGGAGCTCCAATCCATTGTTTAAGGCCTTCTGCATAAACCCCCTGAGGGAACTGAGCCCGTGAGGCGGCCCTGCCCCCACCTGAGCACCTGAACTTAATGTCACACTGAATAGCAGCCCTGCCCCCGCTGAAGCCCTGAGGCTGGGAAGCAGCATTTGAATCTCAGACCCCAAGCGATGCCTGGGCAGATCTGGAGGCAAAGTGGGTGTGAAGAGAATACTCAGAAGTCAAGTCACTGGCTGGGAAAATGCCCAGAAAAGGGAAAAAAATAAGACTATAGAAGGTTACTTTCTTGGTGAACAGGTATTTCCTCCCTTCCTTTCTGATGAGGAAGAACAATGCTTACCATCAGGGAAAGACACAGAAGTCAAGGCTTCTGTATCCCAGCCCACTCAATGGGCTCAGGCCATGGAAGAGCTCAAAAAGGATTTTGAAAATCAAGTTAGAGAGGTGGAGGAAAAACTGGGAAGAGAAATGAGTGACATGCAAGCAAAGCATGAAAAACAAGTAAACACCCTGCTAAAGGAGACCCAAAAAAATGCTGAAGAAAATAACACCTTGAAAAATAGGCTAACTCAATTGGCAAAAGAGGTTCAAAAAGCCAATGAGGAGAAGAATGCTTTCAAAAGCAGAATTAACCAAATGGAAAAGGAGGTTCAAAAGGCCACTGAAGAAAATAGTTCTTTCAAAATTAGAATGGAACAGATGGAGGCTAATGACTTTATGAGAAACCAAGAAATCACAAAACAAAACCAAAAGAATGAAAAAATGGAAGATAATGTGAAATATCTCATTGGAAAAACAACTGACCTGGAAAATAGATCCAGGAGAGACAATTTAAAAATTATGGGACTACTTGAAAGCCATGATCAAAAAAAGGGCCTAGACATCATCTTTCATGAAATTGTCAAGGAAAACTGCCCTGACATTCTAGAACCAGAGGGCAAAATAAGTATTCAAGGAATCCACTGATCACCTCCTGAAAGAGATCCAAAAAGAGAAACTCCTAGGAACACTGTGGCCAATTTCCAGAGTTCCCTGGTCAAGGAGAAAATATTGCAAGCAGCTAGAAAGAAACAATTCAAGTATTGTGGAAATACAATCAGGATAACACAAGATCTAGCAGCTTCTATATTAAGGGATCAAAGGGCATGGAATAGGATATTCCAGAAGACAAAGGAACTAGGACTAAAGCCAAGAATCACCTACCCAGCAAAACTGAGTATAATACTTCAGGGGAAAAAATGGTCTTTCAATGAAATAGAGTACTTTCAAGCATTAATGAAAAGACCAGAGCTGAAAAGAAAATTTGACTTTCAAACACAAGAATGAAGAGAAGCATGAAAAGGTAAACAGTAAAGAGAAGTCATAAGGGACTTACTAAAGTTGAACAGTTTACATCCCTACATGGAAAGACAATATTAGTAACTCTTGAAACCATTCAGTATCTGGGTACTGGGTGGGATTACACACACACACATGCACACGCACACACACATAGAGACAGAGTGCACAGAGTGAATTGAAGAGGATGGGATCATATCTTTAAAAAAATAAAATCAAGCAGTGAGAGAGAAATATATGGGAAGAGAAAGGGAGAAATGGAATGGGGCAAATTATCTCTCATAAAAGAGGCAAGCAAAAGACTCATTAGTGGAGGGATAGAGAAGGGAGGTGAGAGAAAAACATGAAGTTTACTCTCATCACATTCCACTAAAGGAAAGAATAAAATGCACACTCATTTTGGTAGGAAAACCTATCTTACAATACAGGAAAGTGGGGGATAAGGGGATAAACAGGGTGGGGGTGACGATGAAAGGGAGGGCATGGGGAGGAGGGTGCAGTTTGAGGTCGACACTCACGGGGAGGGACAGGATCAAAAAAGAGAATAGAAGTAATTGGAGGCAGGATAGGATGGAGGGAAATATAGTTAGTCTTATACAACACGACTATTATGGAAGTCATTTGCAAAACTACAGAGATTTGGCCTATATTGAATTGCTTGCCTTCCAAAGGGAGGGGGTGGGGAGGGAGGGAGGAAAAGAAGTCGGAACTCAAAGTTTTAAGAATAACTGTGAAGTACTGTTCTTGCCGCTAGGAAATAAGAAATACAGGTAAAGGGGTATAGAAACTTATTTGGCCCAACAGGACAGAGGAGAGGATGGAGACAAGGGCAGAGAGGAATGATGGAGGAGAGAGCGGAGTGGTGATGGGGGCAATTGGAATGCTCGGTGTTTTGGAGTGGGGGAGGGGACAAGGGGGGAGAAAATTTGGAGCCCAAAAATTTTGTGAAAATGAATGTTAAAAGTTAAATAAATAAATAAATTTTTAAAATAATCCATCTCGGAGAGGAAGACCCTCAAGGTTTCTGATCAGAGCAGAAATAATTGCTATTGACACTCATTCTGTGCCCTCAGGGTGACGTAGGTAAGGTTGTATTATTCCCCACACAGTGAGAGCCAGAGTGATTTGGGTTCAAGGTATAATCTAGTTTGGCTTTATCAGAGCCTGGTTTCGCAGAGTTCTATTTCAAGAAATCATAAATGAAGCTAGATGGGACAGAAGAGTTCATTGTCCCAGATTTTTTTTAGTTATAGAATAAATAAATAGGGAAGAGAACAAAAGATCTAGCTACCAACCTCCAAGATATCTTGTGAGATTTATGGGACCCAAACTTAGATTACTTTGGGCAGAGCACCATGCTATGCAATCACTATTTCTGCAATGCTGTTTTCAAGTTTTTCCCAGAAGTTTTTAGAAATAGTGAGTTCTTGTCAAAAAAAACAACAACAAAACAGAGCTACTTGTGTTTATCAAATACTACATTATTTTGGTCATTTACTACTGTGTCTTGTGTACCTAATCCGTTCCATTGATACACTATTCTATTTCTTAGCTAGTAGCAAACAGTGTTGATGATTCCTTCCCATTTGTTTTCATTAATTCCCTTAATATTCTTGACCTTTTGTTTTTGCAGATCAATTTTGTTTTGTTTTTGCTCTAGCTCTATAAAATATTTTTTCAGCAGTTTGATTAGTATGGCACGGAATTAGCAAATTAGTTTACAAAGAATTGTCATCTTTATTATATTGGTTCAGCCTACCCATGAGTAACTGATGATTTCCCAGGTGTTTAGAAATACCTTTATTTGTGAGAAAAGTGTTTTGTAATTGTGTTCTTATCTTGGCAGGTACACTCCCAAGTATTTTATATTGTCTAAAGATATTTTAAATGAAATTTATCTCTTGCTGCTAGGCTTTATTGATAATATTAAGAAATGCAGATGATTTGTGTTGATCTAGTTTATATCCTGCAACTGTTGAAAAGTTGTTAATGATTTCAAATAGCTTTCTAGTTGATTCTCTGAGATTCCTTAGGTATACCATCATATATTCTGCAAAGAGTAAAAGTTTTCTTTCCTTGTTGCCTATTCGAATTACTTTAATTTCTTTTTCTTCTGTTATTGTTACAGCCAACATTTCTAATACAATATCGAATAATAGTTGTGATAATGGACATCCTTGTTTCACCCCTTATATTACTGGGGAAACTTCTAGCTTATCCTCATTATAGATAATGCTTGCTGATGATTTTAATGAGATACTACTTATCATTTTAAGTAAAGTTCTGTTTATTCCTATGGTCTCTAGTGTATTTCCCAGGAACAGATGCTGTATTTCATCAAAAAACTTTCTGCACCTCTTGAGATTATCACATGATTTCTGTTGCTTTTTTTATTTACATGGTCACATATGCAGATAGTTTTCCTAATATTTAACCTAACCTACATTCTTTGTATAGATCCCACCTGGTCCTAGTTAATGATCCTAGTGATATACTGCTGCGGTCTCCTTGCTAGTGCTTTATTTAAAATTCCTGTATCTGTACTCATTGTGGAAATGGGTCTGTAGTTATCTTTCTCTGTCTTAGATCTTCCTGGTTTATGTATCAACACCATATTTGTGTCACAAAGGGAATTTGACTGGACTCCTCCTTTGATATTTCCCCAAATAGGTTATATAGTATTGGAATTTTAGTGTTCACTTGTGAATTCATCTCACCCTGGGGATGTTTTCTTATGGAGTTCATTGATGTCTTGTTCAATTCGTTTTTCCAAAATGGGGTAACACATTCCAATTACTTTTCTGTTATTCTGGATAATTTATATTTTCATAAATATTCATCTTTTTCATTTCAGTTGTCACATTTATTGACATACTTGTGGCAAAGTAGAACCTAATCATTGCTTAAATTTCCTCTTCATTGGTGGCGAACTGACCTTTTTCATTTTCCATAATAGTCATTTGATTTTCGTCTATCATTTCTTAAACCAAATGAACCAATGGATTTCTTTTCGTTATGTTCTCCTATTAATCTGGCACTTCATTTGATTTCTAAGTTCAGTGTTTTTTTAGCTTTTCATTTTTAAAATCTGCTTTGATTTTTAATATTTTCTTTTTTTAATTTTATTTTTCATTTTTAACACAGTTTATAACAGATAAAACAATTCAAACTTTTGGTCAGATGATACTTGTTTTTAAAACATTTATCATGGGGGAGGACCCAAGATGGAGGAGTAGAAAGACACACATATGCTAGCTCCGAACCCACAGCCCATAAAATATCTGTAAAAAAGAACTCCCAACAAATTCTGGAGCAGCAGAAGAGACAGAACAATGGAGCAGACGAGATTTCTGTTCCAGAGAGCCCGGAAAACCTGACGCGAAAGGTCCGTAGTGCACTGGACCTGGAGCCGAGTCCAGCCCTGCCTTGGCCACGTGGCACAGAGAGGAGCAGACACGAGCGGGCTTCTGGGACAGAATCTCCAGAAGCCACGCAGGTCCCTCCACCCACAGGTGACAAGGGTTGGTGAGAGAGTTTTTTAGGGTGGCCGAGAGGGGAGTGGGGTGTCCCTGTGGCTCGGGCCCCCTCGGGAGGCAGCAGCAGGGGCAATAGCAGACAGGGGCTCCCAAAGCAGGCAGGAGCCCAGATCCATTGTTGAAGGTCTCAGCATAAACCTCCTGAGGGAACCGAGTCCTGTGCGGCAGCCCTGCCCCCACCTGAGCACCTGAACTTAATCTCAAACTGAAGAGCAGCCCTGCCCCGCCAAAGTCCTGAGGCTGGGGAGCTGCATTTGAGTCTCAGACCCCAAGCGCTGGCTGGGCACACCTGGAGGCAAGGTGGGGGTGGAAAGAAAATTCAGAAGTCAAGTCACTGTCTGGAAAAATGCCCAGAAAAGGGGAAAAAAATAAGACTATAGAAGGTTACTTTCTTGGTGAACAGATATTTCCTCCCTTCCTTTATAATGAGGAAGAACAATGCATGCCATCAGGGAAAGACACAGAAGTCAAGGCTTCTGTATCCCACACATCCAAAATAAATATGCCATGGGCTCAGGCCATGGAAGAGCTCAAAAAGGATTTCGAAAATCAAATAAGAGAGGTGGAGGAAAAAGTGGGAAGAGAAATGAGAGAGATGCAAGTAAAGCACAAAAAGCAGGTCAACACCTTGTTAAAGGAGACCCAAAAAAATGCTGAAGAAAACGACACCTTGAAAAATAAGTTAACTCAATTGGCAAAAGAGGTTCAAAAAGCCAATGAGGAGAAGAATGCTTTCAAAAGCAGAATTAGCCAAATGGAAAAGGAGGTTCAAAAGCTCATTGAAGAAAATAGTTCTTTAAAAATTAGAATGGAACAGATGGAGGCTAATGACTTTATGAGAAACCAAGAAATCACAAAACAAAACCAAAAGAATGAAAAAATGGAAGATAATGTGAAATATTTCATTGGAAAAACAATTGACCTGGAAAATAGATCCAGGAGAGACAATTTAAAAATTATGGGCCTACCTGAAAGCCATGATCAAAAAAAGAGCCTAGACATCATCTTTCATGAAATTGTCAAGGAAAACTGCCCTGAGATTCTAGAACCAGAGGGCAAAATAAGTATTCAAGGACTCTACCTATCACCACCTGAAAGAGATCCTAAAAGAGAAACTCCTAGGAACATTGTGGGCAAATTCCAGAGTTCCCTGGTCAAGGAGAAAATATTGCAAGCAGCTAGAAAGAAACAATTCAAGTATTGTGGAAATACAATCAGGGTAACACAAGATCTAGCAGCTTCTACATTAAGGGATTGAAGGGCGTGGAATATGATATTCCAGAAGTCAAAGGAACTAGGATTAAAACCAAGAATCACCTACCCATCAAAACTGAGTACAATACTTCAGGGGAAAAAATGGTCTTTCAATGAAATTGGGGACTTTCAAGCATTCTTGATGAAAAGACCAGAGCTGAAAAGAAAATTTGACTTTCAAACACAAAAATGAAGAGAAGCATGAAAAAGTAAACAGCAAAGAGAAGTCATAAGGGACTTACTAAAGTTGAACTGTTTACATTCCTACATGGAAAGAAAATATTTGTAACTCTTGAAACTTTTCAGTATCTGGGTACTGGGTGGGATTACACACACACACATGCACACACACACACACATAGAGACAGAGTGCACAGAGTGAATTGAAGAGGATCGGATCATATCTTTAAAAAAAATGAAATTAAGTGTTGAGAGAGAAATATATTGGGAGGAGAAAGGGAGAAATGGAATGGGGCAAATTATCTCTCATAAAAGAGGCAAGCAAAAGACTTTTTTAGTTTGGGGAAAAAGAGGGGAGGTGAGAGAAAAACATGAAGTTTACTCTCATCACATTCCACTAAAGGAAGGAATAAAATGCTCACTCATTTTGGTATGAAAATCTATCCTACAATACAGGAAAGTGGGGGATAAGGGGATAAGCAGGGTGGGGGAGATGATGGAAGGGAGGGCAACGGGAGGAGGGAGAAATTAGACTCGTGGGGAGGGACAGGGTCAAAAGAGAGAATAGAAGCAATGGGGGGCAGGATAGGATGGAGGGAAATATCGTTAGTCTTACATAACATGACTATTATGGAAGTCATTTGCAAAACTACACAGATATGGCCTGTACTGAATTGCTTGCCTTCCAAAGGTAATGGGTGGGGAGGGATGGATGAAGAGAAGTTGGAACTCAAAGTGTTAGGAGCAACTGTCGAGTACTGTTCTTGCTACTAGGAAATAAGAAATACAGGTAAAGGGGTATAGAAAGTTATCTGGCCCTGCAGGACAAAAGAGAAGATGGGGACAAGGGAAGGGAGGGATGACAGAAGAGAGGGCAGATTGGTAATAGGGGCAATTAGAATGCTCGGTGTTTTGGGGTGAGGGGAGGGGACAAATGGGGATAAAATTTGGAACCCAAAATTTTGTTAAAATGAATGTTAAATAAATTAATAAAAAATGAAAATAAAGAAAAAAAGAAAACATTTATCATATGGACCACAAAAGAATTTATTTTTAAACATTAACCAACTGATAAGAATTAAAAGGCCCTAACTTATTGTTGTTGGTCTAAAGTCCTATGCCTATTAGCTTAATTTTAGCCTTCACCTCGGATGTTTGCCTACCAATAATCTATAATTTAATAGATCTCATATTAAGCTTACAAATCTTTTGAGTATAGGAAATTGCCACCAAGAGTAGGGACATTGAAGGGATGCAATATCTCCCCAACTTCATGTCAGTTCCAGGCAGGATTAGATTGTCCACTTGCATTCTGTCAGGCTTAAAGTCTGCCAAGTGTCAGTGGGGAAACTAAGTCAGGAGAATCTTACCTCAGCCCAGGCTGAACAGTTGCTCTCCCGCTCTTCCCATGAGATCAACTTTTGCAGTTCATACCAGCATCTCACAGGCTAATTGGTATCAAGAACTGGAGGCTCATATCGCCGTTCTTGCTACCTATACCTGGAGTTTGACTGGGAAGAACAGTCACTTAATAGTCTCATAGCATCCAAAAATGGCAAATTCCAATAACCAGGTTTCAAATATGATTATAATTTCGCTTTAGCTAAGGAACATCTTTTGAGGCAAGTCTTAAGTGCTGCACATGCCTTTCTATACATGTTCTAGTTCCTGATTAAAAAGCAATCATAAAATCAAATTTACCATTGAAACCTTAACTTTTCCATCATTGCCAAATTTTACCTGAGGTTATGTTCCTCTAGGAAATTTAGAGTAAAATTCTTTTCCCCAAACTAAAGATATCATTGATTTATTCTCAGTAATTAATTCACTCAATTGTTTTAACACTAATTTCTTTTACCTCACTTTGTAACATGTCCAGTTTTTCTCCCCATCACTCCCCTCCCCCCACTTCTTAATACCTTGCATTATGATTACTCTTTCCCTCAATGGACCCTCCATTTTATCACACCCCACCCTTCCCTTATCCCCATCATCTCTCTTTTCTTGTGGGGCAAGATAAATTTCTATACCCCATTTCCTGTATTTCTTATTTCCCAATCATACGCAATAAAAATTTTCAACATTCATTGCTAATACTTTGAATTCCAACTTCTCTCCCTCCCTCCCTCCCCAGCCACACTGAGAAGGCAAGCAATTCATTACAGACTAAATATGTGTTGTTTTGCAAAAGACTTCTATAATAATCATGTCGTGTAATACTAATTATATTGCCCTCTGTCCTACTCTATCCCCTCTTATTTTTTGCCCCACAATTGACCTTGTCCCTTCTCGAAAGTGTTTATTTCTAATGACTCCCTTCTCCCATTTACCCTCCCTTCTAACATTTCCCTCACTCCACTTGTCGCCTCCTCTCCTACTTTCCTGTGCTGTGATATAAATTTTCATAACAAATTAAGTGGGCACATTATTCCCTCCTTCAGCCCCATGTGGAGGGAGTAGCTTCATTTTTCCCCTCTCCCCTTCTCCCTTTTCTCCTCCATGGAACAAAATTTTTCTTATCTCTTATATGAGGTATAGCCTGCCCCGTTTCATTTCTCCCTTTCTGCTCCCGGTATTTTCCTCCCTCACCACTTAATTTTTATTTTAGTGTGTGTGTGTGTGTGTGTGTGTGTGTGTGTGTGTGTGATTATCATCTCTTCTGATTCAACACACCCTGTACTCTATGTCTATATATGTGTATGTGTGTGTATGTACAATCTCTCCATCTACCCAAATAGTGAGAAAAGATTCAAGAGTTATAAATGTGTTCTTTCCATGTACTGTAATGTAATATAAACAGTTCAGCTTTAGAAAGTCTTTTATGATTTTTCTTTCCTGTTTACCTTTTCATGCTTCTCTTGATTCTTTTATTGTAAAGTCAAATTTTCTATACAAATCTGGTCTTTTTCTCAGTATGAATGATTGAAGGTCCTCTATATCATTGTATGACCTTTTATTCTCTTGAAGTATTATACTCATTTTCTGGGTAGGTGATTCTTGGTTTCAAGCCCAGTTCCGCTGACCTCTGAAATATTCAATTCCAAGCCTTTTGATCCCTTAATGTTGAAGCTGCCAGATCCTGTGTTATCCTGATTGTATTTCCACAATACTCAAATCATTTCTTTCTAGCTGCTTGCAGTGTTTTCTTTTTGATCTGGGAACTCTGAAATTTGGCCACAATATTCCTAGGAGTTTCTCTGTTCGGGTCTCTTTCAGGAAGTGATAGGTGAATTCTTTCAATATTTATTTTACCCTCTGGTTCTAGAATACCAGGGCAGTTTTCCTTGATAAGTTCATGGGAGATAATGTCTAGGTTCTTTTTTTGATCATGGCTTTCGGGTAGTCCCACAAGTTTTCAATTGTTTCTCCTGGATCTATTTTCCAGGTCAGTTGTTCTTCCAATGAGATGTTTCACATTATCTTCTATTTTTTCAAATTTTTGGTTTCGTTTACTAACTACTTGGTTTAACTCATAGTCATTTATTTCCCTGAATTCAATTCTCTCTTTCAACGAATTGTTTTGTTCAGTGAGCTTTTGAAACTTCTCTTCCACTTGACTAATTCTGTTTTTTAAAACCTCCTTCTCCTCATTGGCTTTTTGGACCTCTTTTTCCAATTGAGTTAGCCTCTTTTTAAAGCTGTTATTTTCCTCAGCATTTTTTGGTTCTCTTTTAGTAAGCTGCTAACTTTGTTTTAAGGTCTTCTATTGCCTGGGTCCAGTTTCAGTTCCCTTTGGAGACCCTGGAGGCAGAGGCCTTGACTTCCTCTGACATTATGCCTTGTTCTTCCTCATCAGAAGGGATGGGGGGAGACACCTGTTCCCCAAGAAAGTAACCTTCTATGGTTTTATTTTTTTCCCTTTTTTGGGCATTTTCTCAGCCAGTTACTTGACTTCTGAGTTTCTTCTCCACAACCACCTCCCCTCCAGTTTCTCCAAGCCAGCACTGAGGGCTGAGATTTAGATGAGCTGTTCCAAAGTCTCAGGGGTTTTAGGTGGGGGCAGGGCTTCTATTCAGTGTGAGATTAAGATCAGCTGCTCAGGAGGGGGCAGGACCACCACACAGGGCTCAGTACTCTCAGGGGCTTTACAATGAGACCTTCAACAATGGATGCGGGCTACTGTATGCTTTGGGAGCCCCATCTGCTGCTGCCTCTACTCCTGCCACCTGAGAAAGCCCGAGTTATGGGGACAACCTGCTCCCTTCTTGGCCAACTGAAAAGACCCTCTCACTGACCTTTGTCGCCTGTGGGTTGAGGGATCTGCGCTGCCCCTGGAGATTCTGTCCCTGAAACCTTCTCGTTTCTGCTCCTCCTGGTGCCATGTGGCCAAGGCTCTGCTCCGGGTCCAGTGGGACAGACCTTTCCTGTTGGTCTTTCAGGTCACTCTGGGCTAGAAATCTCCATTCCGTTGTTCTGTGGCTTTTGCTGCTCTGGAATTTGTTGGGAGTTCTTCTTTACAGCTATTTTATGTGCTGTGCGGTAAGAACTCGTGTATGTGTCTTTCTACTCCACCATCTTGGCTCCCATAGATTTTTAATATTTTCAAATCATTGTTTAGTTGGGGATTTTCACTTCATTCTTCTACCTTTTTTAGTTGCATGCCTGATCGATCAGCTCTTTCCCTGTTTTGCTGATGTAAGCATTCGGAGATGTGAAATTTGAATGTATCCCACAAATCGTGGTGTCTTGTCTAACTGCTGTCTAGAATTCTTACATATCTATCTTTTCTAAAATTCTAATCACCTCCTTAAGTTCTGTTTTCTTTCTCTTGTGGTTTTATTGAACCAGTTTTGAGAGGTGAAAGTTTAGGACTCCCACTAGTAGTTTTACTGTTAATTTTCTCCTGTAATGCATTTAATGGAAATTTGGATATTATAACATTGGGGTGCATTTTATCAAGAAGTACTTAGCGACTCTTTTCAAAACATCTATTTTGACTTTTGCTTTGTCTGAGATATAGATTGATATCCCTGCTTTGTTTTTTCTTGCTTCAGATGTAGTATAATATATTCTGCTTGGGTTTTTTACCTTTGATCTGTATGTGTCTCTGCTTCAAATGTTTCTTCTAAACAACATACTGTAGGATACTGGGTTGTAATCAATTCTACTATCTGTTTCTCTTTTGTGGGGGACTTCATCTCATTCATATTTACAGTGATGATGATTAACTATATATTTACCCTGTTTATACTTTTCTTTCTCTCTCCTATCACCCTGTCCCTCCTAACTAGGGTATTGATTCTGACTACCTCTTCCTTCAAACTGCCCTCCTTTCTTTCAACCCCCCCACCCCCCAAGTATTCTTGTCCACCTCCACTCCTACTTCCCTACAGGATAAGCTAGAACTCTATACCCAACTGAATGTGTATGTCATTTTCCCTTTGGGTCAAATCTATTGAGAGAAGGGTTCAGACCATGCCCACCCCTCCCTTCTTTCCTTCCACCGCAATAGGTCTTTTGCACCTTTAAATGTGATATTATTTATTCCATTCTTCCTCTCCCTTCCCTCTTCTGCCTGTACAGCCCAAGTTCTCACTCCTTAATTTTTTATATCATCCCATCAAAGCCAAATTATAACCACACCCTCAGTCTGTATATACTTCTGATAGCCCTATAGGAGATACAGTTCTTAAGACTTGCAATTATCGATTAGGAGTGGGGGTTGCCATTCTGGCAGAGTTAAAAGCAGGGACTCACTTGAGCTTTCCCCCAAACTCCTCAAAATATATGTCAAAAATGAGTCTAAACAACTTCTAGAGTAGCATAAACCTCAAAAAAACAGAATGAAGCAAATTTGCAGAGCAAGACAACCTGGATGATCAATGGGAAAGTTCTATTGTCCTTGGCTAGGAGAGGAGCACAGTCCAGCATGAGCCAAGTCAGCGCAGACTGGGTGCCCCAGCAAACCTGGAATCAGACTCAAGGGATTGAAAGGTTGGCAGCTGTGGTGGTTTCTGCTTCATGGGATGAACTGCAGTTCTGCCTTAAGTTCTTAGAATCAGGAAAATCTGAGTTCAGATCCTGCTTCTGATATGCTTATGAGTGGAGTGACTCTGGGAAAGTCTTTTAACCTTTCTCCACCATTTTGGTGCCAACTTGGGCTAATTAAATTCAACATTCAGAGCGTTTCCCTGAGGCTCTCCTATTTTCTTTTCAGAGGGAACAAACTTCTTAGGACACACACCTTCTATGGGATGGAATTCCTTATGATATACCCTAATGGGAAGGTGTGTGATTCCAAAGCAAAATGCAGGCCATGACAGTGAGGATTATATATGTCAAATTTACTAGGTTTCCTGGAGCTGACTGTGTTGTGTAAGGCAATTTACTGATGGGACCAGCCCTATTGTGGCAACATGAGAGAGTGTTGATTTCCTACATTGCCCTTGGGTTATGTTAGGTATTGTGCAGGAAAAGAACAAAGGTCAAAAGCCAGGGATGACTGGTGGCTATTTTTATTTATACCCAAGTTTTCTCATGGGACAATTGCAGCTTCTTTTGCTGTTTACGTTAAATAATATATTAGGGGTGATAGGTCCCACTCCCAGATCATTGCACCCACTGTACATAAAGCTATTTGGGGAGATCCTAACTCAGGCAGGGAAACGAGAGCTTTTTCTCATGGTGGGTGGTGAATTTAGAAGGGACTGAGCACTTCTGGAACTTACCTGCAGTGAGAATGAGCTCTTTTCTTATCCTTCCCTGATGTCAATGCAGCCTCGTGGACAGTGACTTGGCAATAGTCTTCTAGGATTTATGAATCTTTCCATCTCAGTGGTTCACTGGTTAGAGAACTGAACCCTAAGTTAGGAAGAACTGAGTTCAAATCCAGGCTCAGCAACTTACATGTTATGGGACCTTGGGCAAAGGCAAGTCCAAGTATTCCAAGTCAAGCACTCTTTCATCTTTCTGTCTCCTCAGGAAGTTTAGCAACTCATCTGAATGTGTCTGTGATCTTGCAGGGTAGTCTGCGGCACTGAGTGGTGAGGTGACTTGACTGGGGTCATGCTGCTAGCACGGATGTGAGGCAGGACTTGAACTCTTAACTGTTCTGACTCTGAAGAAGAGTTTCTTGGGACTCAGACAATCCCTCTCTTCCATCCAGACACAGTTCAAGCATCACCTATTCCATGAAGTCATTTTTGATCCCACCTTCTGGTGGCCTGGCCCCCAGACTGCTTTGCCTTTAATTGTCTTTAATCTCTATATGCTTTTATGTATTTTCTGCCTCATTAGAGCCTAAGCTTCTAATAGTTAGGGAATATGCATCTCCAGAACTCTAGCCCTCTGCCTGTTATGCAGGAGGTACTTAAGAAATGTTTGTTGATTGCTTAATCAGCCCACATGTCTTTCTCTGTTCCCAGTATATAGGAGGAACTTAATCTCTACCCAAGGAATGAATAAATTAGTGAGTTGTAAGTCTAAGCTAGAATAAATATTAATGATTATAATTGCATATCTTATAGGTGTCTCATTTATAATTTTCATCACTTCTCACTTTTATTATTTTAATGTTCATATACGCTTCATGTATAACCTTATATTTTAATTTGATATGTGCTGTGAGGTATTGGTCTCCTATTGAATTCCTGCCGAACTGTTCTACCCTTATGCCATCTTTTTTGTTGTTGTTGTTTCAACTACAGAGTTTTTGCTTTGTTGGTCAAGGGAGGGAGGCAGGAAGGGGGTTACTCACTTGTGAAGGGAAAGTGCAAGGAGATGGTTTAAGAACACATCGTGGCCAGGGACCAAGAAGCCAGAGCAAAAGAATCAAAGGATGGTGGAGCCATCCACATGATGGCCTAGCTGGAATAGAGAAGAAGTAGGAGATAGGCCTGACACAACCACACACAGGAAAAGACAGGCTGTTATACATGGCCCAAAGAAAGACACATGGTACCCAAGCATAAATGGACAGAAGACAGCCAGGTGGATGCCAGACACACAGATAAATGGGCAGACAGTCAAAAGTCCCCTCTGTCAGTGCTGGAAGTCTCAAACCAAGTCCTGATCCTGAGGCTGTAGTTGTGGAAGGAATCACTCTGAACATTCAAAACCCTTTTCTTTCCCCTTCCCACCTCCCCACGAAAACCTTTAGATACTTGATCTCATTTAAAAGCTTTTATTGGTGCTTTCTGTATCTTATACCATGTCTCCCTCTCCTCCTCTCTGATAGCCATGCCATGTGGCAAATGATTTTTTTTTTTTGTTTTAGGAAGGAAAAGCAGTCAACATAACTGTAGCCACACAGAGGAAAACACAATTGAGGCAGAAGACACACTCTCTGACAACATTCCAGTTATTACAGGCTTACTCTCTGTAGAAACACATCTACCCTCTAAACACACAGAGGAAAAGATACTTGTGGCAGGAGATATTCTCTGAGAACATTCCAGTTATTACAGACTTACTCTCTGAGGAAGCACATCTAGCCTCAGAACTTTCAGTGGATGAGATACTTAATGGGTGGAAACACATACTCTGAAAACATTCTACTTACTGCAGGCTTGCTCTCTGGGGAAGCACATCTACTCTCTGAACATTCAGAGGAAAAGACACTTGTGGCAGGATATACCCTCTGAGAAAATCCAGTTACTACAGGCTTACTCTCTGGGAAAGCACATCTAGAACATCTAGCCTCTGAACACTCAGCAGACAAGACATTTGGGGCTGAAGACACAATCTGAGAAAATTCTGCTTATTACAGGCTTGCTTTCTGGGGAACTACCTCTACTCTCTGAACTTTCAGAGGAAAAGGTACTTGTGGCAGAAGACGGTCTTTCTGACAACATTCCACTTACTATAGGCTTACTCTCTGGGGAAACATATCGAGAAAAAAATTAATAATGAAATAGAGGCCTCCTGATGAAAAGACCAGAGCTGAAGAGAAAATGTGACTTTAAAATACAAGATTCAAAAGAAGCATTAAAAGGTAAATATGAGAAAGAAATCATAAGTGACTCAAGCTTAAACTGTGCACTTTTCTCTTAAAGAAGATGCAATGCATATCTTCTAAGGATTTTATCATTATTTAAGTAGGTAGAAGGATTCTCTCTAGAAAGAGGTTTTGAGAGTGATCCAGTTACGTGGGGATGATGGAAAACGAATAGATAGGGGAGAAATATGTACGCTCTGGGAAAAGGTATAAGGGAGAGAAAGAATGGGGGAAATGATCTCACATAAAATAAGAGTGCAAGGAAGAGCTTCTATATTTGACAGAAAAATGTGGGGCTGGGGGTGGGACTAGAGATATCAGGCAGCCAATTCTTGGACGTCAGTCATCTAAATTCATTCAAAAAAGGGAAGATACATATTGACTCAAGTGGTCCTAAAGTTCTATCTTACCCTTAGTGTAAGTAGGAGAAGGGGATAAGAGAAAGAAAAAGTAGTGATAAAAAAGGAAGGCAGATAAAAGAAGGCAGTATCCATATGCAAACCAGAGAAAGGAAAAATGGGAAGAGAGAGAGAAAGAGAGAGAGAGAGAGAGAGAGAGAGAGAGAGAGAGAGAGAGAGAGAGAGAGAAGGAGAAGCAGAAGAGTATAGGAAGGAGGGAAATGCATAGTTAGTAATCTTGAAAGTGTCAGTGGGATGAACTCCTTCATAAAATGGAAGCAGGTAACAAAATGGATTAGAAAGCAGAATGGAATGCTAGAAAACTTGTTTATGAAAGGCTTCTGGAGAAAGTTGAATGGGAATAGGAAGGAATGGAGACAGATGTTGCTTTATGTAAACTCACATTATTAAAATTGAGCTTTATGTAGGGAATTCTATAAGAAATCTGCATCCCCCAAAAAACCCCCATGTAAACTTTACCATAGAGTAATGGGATCTCTTTCTGCTCCTGCAGCTGGGCTTGCACCTCTATCACCTCCTGTTTGCCACCTCCCACAAAGCCTTTAAAAAGTCCTCCATGTGAAAGCAGAAGAAGAGACGTGCAGAGGGAAAGCCACCACCACTGCTGGATGAGGGCTTGGCTTGAGACCTCCAGTGTTAATAGAGCAGACCTTTGTTTCAGTCCGCTGACCCTCCAGAGAGTTTGGTTTCTGATTTTTTGTATTTTGTCCCTCTGCCTTGAGGTACCATGTGTCTGGGACTCTCCTGAATATTCCGCGTCCAGATCCCATCTGTCTGACTGCCAGCATGTTCTTCCTGTCAGTTCCAGCCAGTCCCTGGAGAGGTTGGCCCCGTTAGCCGTGTGTTCTTCCTCCTGCTCTTGCTTCTCTGTGCCCAGTCACTCCTTCTCCATGTCCTTGAACAATATGCAAGTTCCTGCCCCGTAGGGGCACAGCCCCTTCCTGCCTTCCTCCTGTTGTTTTCTACATCATGTGTAAATTCACATTGTGGAAAGCGTCTGCAGAATAGTTCACTTATGTTTTTTTCTTTTAAATATTTACTTAGTATTCTGTTTTTCCCCTATTACATGTAGAACAGTTTTTAACATTTGTTTGTTAAATTTTGAGTTCTATATTCTCTGTGTTCCTCCCTTCTCACCACCCTCATTGAGCAGGCAAAAAATCTGATGTAGTTTGTACATGTATAGTCATGTAAATCACATTTCTTTGTTAGTCTTTGTGTAAAAGAAAACATAGACCAAAAAAACCTTCAATAAAAATACAGAAGGAAAAAATGTATGCTTTGATCTATTTTCTGATGCCATCACTTCTTTCTCTGGGAATGGATAGCACTTTTAATTCTAAGTACTTCAGAGTAACCCTGTATCATTGTATAGTTGAGAACAGCTAAGTTATTCACAGCTAATCATCTTACAACATTGCTGTTACTGTATACATTGTTCTCCTGGTTCTACCCATTTCACTTTCTGTCAATTCATGTAAGCCAAGAAAAGTTTTCCTGAGAGCATCCTGCTCATTAGTTGGTTGTTGTCCTTTGTTTTCGAAGAGGACTAAAATGACATCACCATGATAAAGTGAAGTTTCAGTGATCCAACCAATAAGAGCTTGGAATGCTCTACCGCAGGTTGGGCACAGGTAGTCCGTATGAAATTTTGGAGTGGATACTCCAAATTTGTGCATCCTACGTTTACTTTGTGCTGCCTCAATTCTGCTCTCCTCATAGAGCACAGCACCCTTTCTGATGTGGACATGATTCTGAGCGATCCTGTGCCAGTGTCTCCAATGTTGCACAGTCAAATCCAAAGTTCTTGAGAGAGACTTTGAGAGTGTCCTTGTATCTTTTCTTCTGATCACCATGTGATCGCCTGACCCATGTGAGTTCTCCATAAAATAGTCCTTTTGGTAAGCGTATATTTTGCATTCAAACAAAGTGGTCAGCCCAGAGCTGTGCTATCTGAAGCATAGTTTGAATGCTTGGCAGTTCACCTCAAGCAAGGACTTCAGTGTCTGGTACCTTAATCTGCCAGGTGATCCTCGAAGTCTTCTTAAAACAGTTAAAATGGAAGTGATTCAGTTTCCTGGCATGGTACTGGTAGACTGTCCATGTTTCACAGGCATACAATGAGGTCAACACAATGGTTCTTCAGTTGGATAGTAAGTCTAATATCTCTTCTTTCCCAAAGTTTTCTTCGGAGCTTCCCAGACTAGCTCTGAAAATGTGTACATCAACCTCATTGTCAATGTGTACATCCCTGAAAAGTACACTACCAAGGTAAGTGAACTTGAGGTGTAGTGTGTGGTTAGGGAGGACCAGTACCTTGGTGCTATGATCCTGCTCATCATATTTATAGAATGATAGTATTCCATTACAATCATATATCACAACTTGTTCAGCCTTTCCCCAACTGATGGCTATTCCCTCAATATCCAATTCATTGCCACCAGAATAGAACTTCTATAGATATTTTTGTACATGTAGGTTCTTTCTCTTTTTCCTTTTCAAAAACTGTCTTTTGGGATACAGTTCTGGCAGTGGTATTGGCAGGTCAAAGTGTATGCGTGGTTTTATGCTCTTTTGTCATAGTTACAAATTGATCTCCAGAATGGTAGAGTTCACAACTCTACAAACAGGATATTAATGTCTCATTTTTCCCACATCCTTTGCAACATTTGTCATTTTACTTTTCTTTCTTATTAGTCAGATTTATGGGTATGTGGAAGTAGTTTAGAACTTTTTAAATTTGTATTCCTTCAGTAAGTAATGATTTAGAGTATTTTTTTCTTATAGCTCTAGATAGCTTTGAATACTTCACCTAAAAACTGACTTCACATCTTTTGATCATTTATCAGCTGAAGAATGGTTGTTATTTCTATAAATTTGACTTAGTTCTCAATGTATTTGAGGCATGAGGCTTTTTCCAGAGAACCTTGGCTTCCAGATTTTTTTCACAGTTATGATTGCTAATTGTATTTCTCTCCATCCTGTTTGACCCTATTTATTCTAATCTCTCTCCATTCATCATGGCCCTCATCAAAAATGTTATGCTTCTGAATACTAGTTTCCCCAGTCTGCCTTCCCTTCTCTCACACCCTCCTCCTCTTATGCCTTTCTCCTTCTACTTTCTTGTAGGGTAAGATAGCTTTTAATAATCAATTGACTGTGTGTGTTATTCACTCTTTGAACCAATTCCAATTAGAATCATTTATAAGCATTCCCTGACACTTCTCTCATCTTCCTCTCCTCTGGAAAATTTCTTTCTTAACACTTTTAGATAATTTACCTCCATTCTGCTTCTCCATTTCTCTTTGTCCCACTGCATTCGTCTTTCTCATCCCTTTGTCTTATGTTTTAGATATCATCCCTTCATGTTCAACTCACGCCTTTGCCCTCTGTCTACATATACTCCTTCCAACTGTCCTCTTAATGAATTTCTCATGAGTTCCCATATAGGGAGGTAAACAGGTCAATTTTATTAAGTACCTTATGATTCCTCTTTCCTGTTTCCCTTTTTATGCTTCTCTTGAGTTTTGTATTTAGATGTCAAATTTTCTGTGCAATTCTGGTTTTTTCATCAAGAATGCTTCAAAGTCCTCTATTTTATTGAATGTCCATTTTTCTCCAAAGGACTATACTCACTTACATTGTGGAGGTTAATATTAGTGGTAATCCTAGATCCTTTACCTTCCAGAATATCATATTCCAAACCCTCTAATTCTTTAATGTGGAAACTGCTCAATCTTGTGTAATCCTACCCATGGCTCCTCAGTATTTGAATTGGTTCTTTTGGGTTGCTGGTAGTATTTCCTCCTTTACCTGAGAGTTCGGGGAATGGGTTCTACTATTCCTGCGAGTTTTCATTTTGGGATGCATTAGAAGGTGATCAAGGGATCTTTTAAAACCTATTTTACTCTCCGGTTCTAGGATATCAGGGCAGTTTTTCTTGATAATTTCTTGACAGATGCTGCTCAGGCTCTTTCTTTTGTTTTTGATTATTGTTTTCTGGTATTCCAATAATTATGAATTTATGTCTCCTGGATCTAATTTCCAGGTCAGTGATTTTTCCAATGAGGAATTTTATTTTCATTTTCATCTGTTTTTCCATTCTCTTGATTTCATTTGATTTCTTCTTGCTGTCTCAGTGTCATCGAATTAGCTTTCTCTTGCTCAGTTCTAATTCTTAAGGAATTATTTTCTTTGTTTAGCTTTTGTATTTCCTTTTTCATTTTGCCAATTCTTCTTTTTAAGGAGTTGTTTTCTCTAGTGAATTGTGGTGCCTCTTTTCCCATTTGACCAGTACTCGTTTTAGTAGTTTTCTTAGGTGAATTTTTGTACGTTTTTGTCCATTTTCATGTTTCCTTTACCAAGCTGCTTACCCTTACTTCGTTATTCTCTTGAATACCTCTCACTACTTCTCCCAATTTTTCTTCTTTCTCTCTTATATGATTTTTAAAGTACTCTGTCAGCTCTTTCAGGGCATCTTTTTAGGACTGAAATGAATTCAGATTTCTCTTTGCATGTAGATGTTTTGGCATCATTTGTCTGTTCTTAGTTTGTGTTTTGATCTTTCCTGTCACCACAGTAGCTTTCTGTGGTCAGGGATTTGTTGTTATTGTTGTTGTTTTGGTAATTTTCCAGCCTATGCTATAAAAATTAAAATTGAGCTCTGCTCTTGGGGTAGAGGGGGAAGTGTCCCAAGTTCCTTGAACTGAGAGGCAGGGCTTGTTGCTCTGGCCCCTGGCTTGTTACTCTGGTGCCTCAGGGGCTGGCCTTTTGCCTGTTATGCCTGAACCTCCAGGCCTCCCAGGCATAGCCACTAGCCTTCTGATTCAAGCATCCCCTCTGGGAAAATGAGGTTTTTCAGGAAACCACTCTTTATCTACCCACATCTTCTAAACCCAACACATAAGGTGAAGTGTACCACAGATGCTTAGAGCTTGTGGAAAAAATGAATTTTATGTATGTAAATGGAGGTAACATCTGGTTGAAATGAACAATGAAGTTGACCCAGAGGAGAGGAAGAGAGAGAGAGAGAGAGAGAGAGAGAGAGAGAGAGAAAGAATATATGCATTGGGGTCAGAGAAAGTGGGAGGTAATGTCTCATGGGTCCTGAGGTCCCTAAAAAGGGTTCTTATTGCATCATACTCTGGACTATAGCTCTGTCTCCAGTGCTTTGAATAAGGAGGAACTGAGTTCAAATCCTACTTCTGATACTTACAAGTTGACTGACCCTGGATAAGTCCCTTAACAAAGCTCTCGCCACCATTTTGGTGCCAGGCTGGGCTAATTAAACTTGATGCTGAGCATGTTTCCCTGACACTCTCTTGTCTCTATTTTAGAGGGTACAAACTTTTTAGGACACACACCACTGAAGGAATAGGATTCAGTATGTTATACCCTAATGGGAAGGTGTTGAATTTCAAACAAAGAAGCAAGGAGCACACCAGCATGGATTATATATGTCTCTTTACTAGGATGACTAGAGCTCACTATGTTGTGTAAGGGAATTTACTCATGAGACCAGCCCAACGGTGGCAATAGGACAGAATATTGAATCTCCACACCACCATTTAGTCAGGCCAAGTATTGTGCAGAGACAGAAAAAAGAAAGTCAGTAGCCAGGGATGACTGGTGGTCGAGTATATGTTTTCCATTGAAATCATTGAACCTTCTCTTGTTTACATTAAAGGCAGTTTGCATGTTCTGTGAGGTGTTAGGTCCCACTCACAGACCATTGCACCCACTATACATAAAGCCACTTGGAAAGTTCCTCACTCAGATAGGGCAACTAATAGGGTGGGTAGTAAATTTAGAAGGGACTGAGATTTGTAGAACTTCCCTGCAGTCAGAATTAGCTGCTTTCTTATCCTTCCCTGGCCTCAAGGCAGCCTCCTGGATAGTGGCTGGGCAAGAGTCTTCTAAAATCTGTAAATCCTTCCATCTTGGTGCTTCACTGGTTAGAGAACCAGAAATAGACAGTTTAAATCTATTATGCCCTTTATGATTTCCCTTTATTGTTAACTTTTTTGTGCTCCTCTTGAGTTTTGTATTTGGAAGTCAGATTTTCTGTTCATCTTTGGTCTTTTCATCAAGAATGCTTGAAAGTCGTCCATTTCATTGAATGTCCATTTTCCCCCTGAAGGAATATACTCATTTTGGCTGAGGAGGTCATTCTTGGTTGTAATGCTAACTCCTTTTTCTTTCAAAATATAATTTTCAAAGCCCTCTGATCCTTGAATGTAGAAGCTGCTAAATCTTGTGTTATGCTAACTGTGGTTCCACTAAAATTGTTTCCTCCTGACTGATGGCAAGATTTTCTCTTTTGCCTGGTTGCTCTAGAAATAGGCTATAACATCCCTGGGAATTATTATGTTGTCATTTTTCCCCTAGGTGACTGGTGGACTTTTTCGATTTCTTTCATCTTCTCGTCCAAAAACATCAGGGAAGCTTTCCTTGATAATTTCTTGAAAGGGACTGTCCAGGATTTTATTTTTGATCATGGCTTTCAGCTAGTAGTCCAATACTTTTAAAATTCACTCTCCTGGATCTACTTTCCAGGTCATTTGATCTTCCAGCGAAATGTCACATTGTCTCCTATTTAATCATTCTTTTGGTTTTGTTTTATTGTTTCTTGATTTATCATAAAGTCATTAGCTTCTATCTGGTCATTTCCAATACTGAAGGAATTATATTCTTCTCTGAATTTTAGTACCTTCTTTTCCGTTTGGTCAATTTTCCTCTTAAAAATGTTTTTCTTCTGTAAATTTTTGTGTCTCTTTTTTCTGTTTTTCATTCAGCTAGCTGGGACCATGGATAGAGTTCTGACCCTGAAATCAGAAAGATTCATTTTCTTGAGTTCAAATTTGGCCTCAGACACTTATTGCTTATGTCACCTTTTGTAAGTTACCTAAGTCACTTAAGACAAACGGCCCTGCTTCCTCATCCAAGAAATGAGTTGGGGAAGGAAATAGCAAATCACTCCTGTATCGTGGACAAGAAAGCCTCAAATCAGATGAAAAATGGTCAGGCACAACTGAAGGAACCCAAAACAGGCACAACACCAATACAAATTTGGTTTTCTTCTTACTTTTTAAAAAAATCAATATTAACAAGAACCAAATTAAACTAATTAATTTTGGTATGTCATCCATTCTTGTCATGCCTTATTCTTCAGAATTAGATTGTTTAGTTTCCAATTGATTTTTAATTTATGTTTTCATTGCCATTCATTGAACATAATTTTAATGACCTATGGTCTAAATAATATTTCCTTTTTAGCATTTGTTGTGAGCATCACTCCCTTACACATTGTCAATTTTTTTGAAGGTATGATATATAGCTCAGAAAATGGTGTACTTCTTTCTATTCTCATTCAGCTTTTTTCCAGAAGACTCTCACATCTAACTCTTCAAATATTGTATTCACCTTTTTAATTTCTTTCTTGTGAGTTCAATGGTAGATCTACCCAGTTTTGAGAGGAGAAAGTTGATGTCTGCCACATGGGATAGTTTGCTTGTTTATTTTCTGATATAACTGGGTTAACGTTTCCTTTAAGATTTTGGATGCTATGTCATTTGATTTATACAGTTTGAACATTAATATTCATTCATTGTTTATGGTCCCCTTGAGTGACATGCCATTTCACTGATTATCTCTTTTAATGATGTCTGCTTTGCCTTTTGCTTTATCTAGGATGTTGATCACTATCCTTGTTTTTTTCCCATCAGCTGAAGCATAATAATCCCTTATTTTAATTATTTTTTTTCTGTATGTGTCTCTGTTTCAAGAATGTTGAATTTAAACAACATGTTGTTGCATTCTTGTCTCTCATCCCTTCTGCTATCTGATTCCATATTTAGGGCTAATTCATTCCATTTATATTCAAGGCTATGATTATTGCCTGTACATTTCCCTCCATCTTATTTTTCCCCTGCTTATAATTATCCCTCTCTCCTCTTACCCTGTCCTTCTCAAAAGTCGATTTTGTTTTATACCATTACTCCCCTTAATCTGCCCTCACTTTTATTAGTAACAGCCTCTTCTTTACTTTTTTCTTTCCCTTTCCACTTCCTTGTTAGGCTATATAGATCTTACCACCCAACTGAATGTCACTCTTTGAGTCAATTGTGATGAGAGTAAGTTTCAAGGATTACTTACCACCTCTCTTCATCTTCCCCTCCATTCTTGTAGAAAAAGATTCTCATCTTGCCGGGAGTCAAGATGGCAGAGTGATTGGTAATTGCTGTCTCCCTCCCCTTGTTGACTTTGAACAGCCCAGAGAATACTTCCCCAGGAAAAATCCTGGAACAGTGGGATCAGCCGAAGGAGTAAACAGTCTCTATTTTTAGTTTTCTACATTCATTCCCACAAAATTTTGAGTTGAAATTTTCTCCCCATCTCTCCCCTCCCCCACCCCAAAACACTGTGCATTCTGATTACCCCTTCCCCCAATCTACCCTTCCTTCTATCATATCACTCCCTTGTCTTATCCCCATCTTCTCTCTTTTCTAGTATGGCAAGATAGATTTTTATATCCCATTACCTATATTTCTTATTTCCCAGTGATATTCAAATGTACAAGAATACATATCATTCCCCAATTGATAAATGGTCAAAGGATAGTTTGCAGAGGAAGAAATTATAGGTATCTATATTCATATGAAAAAATGCTCTAAATCACTATTGATTAGAGAGATGAAAATCAAAACAGATCTGAGGTACCACATCACACCTATAGGATTGGCTAACATGACAAAACTGTAAGATGATAAATGTTGGAGAAGACTTGGGACAGTTGGCACACTAATTCATTGTTGGTGGATCTGTGAGCTGATCCAGCCATTCTGGAGTACAATTTAGAACTATGCCCAAAGGGCTATAAAAATATTCATACCCTTTTATCCAACAATCTCGCTTCTGGGACTGTATCCCAAAGAGATAATAGAAATGGGAAAGGGTCTCATAAGTGCAAAATTATTTATAGCAGCTCTCGTTGTGGTGGCCAAAAACTGGAAATCTAGGGGATGCCCATCAATTAGAGAGTGGCTGAACAAGTTGTGGTATATGCATGTAATGGAATGCTATTATGCTATAAGAAATGATGAACAGGGAGACTTCAGAGAGACCTGGAAAGACTTGCATGAACTTATGCTGAGTGAAAGGAGGAGAACAAGGAAAACTTTATAAACAGCAACAACCATAGGAATTTTTCTGGTAGACTTAGTACTTCATTACAATGCAAGCACTTAAAAATTTCCCAGTGCACTCTTGAGACAAAACACCTTCTTAATCCAAAGAAAGAACTATGAAATTGCATCACATATTGAAGCAGAGTATTTTCTTTTTTATTATATTTAGGTTTTTTATGGTTTCTCCCATTCATTTTATTTCTTCTATGTAACATGACTAAGGTGAAAATGTAAATAATAGGAATGTATGTGTAGAACCTATACAAGATTGTATGCTGTATCAGGGAGGGAGAGTGGTGGGAGGGGGGAAGGAGTTGGAGGAAGGTGAAACAATCTAAGACATACAGAAGTGATTGTAGAACACTGAAAACAAGTAAAATGATTTTTAAAAAATTCTCATCTTTGTCCTTTCTCAAAATTTATTATTCCACTTAATTAGGAAATATTTACACTATATTTTTCATGTTATCTCTTAGACTACTTCTAACTTTTGGAGGATATCATTCCTATTTTATAATCTGACTACAAAAACAGACTGAAATTCTAACATCTCTTCTATTTCCATCCTACTATGGGAATTCAGAGACAATCTATATCAATCCATTAATGAATAGATTTTGTACTGTTTTTGCACAACATCTCCTATTCACCTGCTGAGATCATGCAAATTTGCTATAAGAGGAATGTAGGACCATAGTCATATCCATGACATGTAATATCAACAGGAAAACTTCCATAGCTCTGTTTGATTTCTGCCATGAGTCATATTTCACAATCAATTATGTAGTCAAAGAGTATCAAAAACAAGGCTCAAGATTAATAAGGTGGGGAAATTTCCTGTTTAGGAAGGGAATAGCAGAATGAGGAAGCTGAGTCAAGAGGATCCTGGCTTAGGTCACGCTGAAGTTGTCCCCAAAGTTTTTCCCAGGCACAGATATCCAGCTTTAAAATATCTCCGATTATAGCACGTCATTTTCTACTATTACTTGCAAGACAATTCAAACAACCATTCCTCCAATCAGGACTCAGAACGAGAGTAAACTATGATCTCAAAATATTTGACCTAAAATTGCTAAATTTGAGTACAATTTGGTTTCATTTAACTCTTTCTTTACTTATAAATTAAAACTAAGCACATACTGGAGTTTCAAGCATACAACATGCCTGAGAGTTAACAAATATTGATGTATTGTAGTCACATCCTTTAATCACCCATATACATTTTTGTAATATTTATATGATAGCCCAAGATTTTCAAATTAAACTCACCCTATTGCAAAAAAATTATTTTTATCATCTATTTCAAAACAAAATATATCTCATTAAATGTTTAACGCTGTTCAAATATTTGTTTTTATCACCTTTTTTTAAAAGCTTGATTCATAATCGTATAGCATCCACATTAAAACATATATTTATCCAATGACATTGCTGATATAAAGGAATCTCGAATTTCACAATATAGGAGAATTTAGAAATATAATGCCCCACCAAGTTTCCACAGTCTAAGCCACTACACTGGTGGGTGTTGCCTATTGGTGCTGACCAGAGTTGATTTACACAACCTGGTTGGCTCATGCAGCCAGTTTTGAGTGGCAGGAGAGGTACTGAGTAAGCTTAGTGTGGAAGTCAGTTGATTGGTTTGGGGTTTTTAATTTTTTAATTTCTTTCAGATTCCAGGTGCTTTGTGTCACGGAGACAGTGAATGTCTCTTTCTCTTTGCAGCATAATTCCTCTTTTGGAGAGCTTGAAGGAATTAGAGAAAATGTTAGGTTGTCAATCTGTCATGTGTATGAATCTTATTTTTATACATTTGAATCAGTTGATGATACATCATAAAAATGAGACATTTAACTTATTAGAGAAACTTGCTGCGCAGATTTGTTCCCAATTTCAGAGAGCAGACATGTTTTAATAATTCGGTATTGCTTTCCAGAATGGCTAGGCAGTACACAGTTCCACTGACAATACAGAAAAGTATCTGTTTTATTACACCCCCTCAAGCATTTGTCCGTTTTTTATTTTTATGGATTTTTTTCTTTAATCGTAATTTGCATAGTTCAAAAACATTGTTCTAGGAATATTTTAACAGAATATTAATCTGACAGTTAATAGAAAACTGGAAATCATAATGAAAGGGATTTTTTTGGTAGCAGCAGATCATATTCTTTAATGTTTAATCTTTAATTCCAAATTGAACTAATTAATTCTGCTTCAGTTCCCCAGAAGAAGTACACAATTTTGGTAAATACTGAACTACAGCTGATGAAAGACAATTTGACACTTGATCAAAAAAAAAACACAGAAAACTTTGTTTAGAAATATTTTATCCTTAGAATATTACACCTTTTTGTGAACAAGCATAATTTATAGAAATTATACACGGCCAATTTTTATCAAATATAAACATTTACTATGTTTTGTTTAGCTGAAATGTCATTTGAGATGTAAAAACAATTTCCTGTTACAAAAAAAGTCATCACAACCCTTAATGGATCTGAGAGTCGTTTTCACAAGTGTACCAACAAAATGTCAAGCTAAACAATATTTTAAATACAAAAAAATACTCATTTAAATAGATTGTAAACATATTTCTGTGGCTTATGTACATACACACCAGTTGTTTTTTTTTCCTAGGATATCTTTACAGAAGTTCCACCTTAAAACATTCTGTATGCAACTTTAGTTTAGAAATAATTACAAGAATCATAAAATAATAGTTAGCAGTTGAAATCACCTGCTTTGAAACACTAAACAAAATATAAGATTTTCTCGCATAGCTCTTCTATATTCTAGTTGGCTCTCCAAGACCAAGGTATGGACTTCCCACAAATAAAAGTTCCTTTAGTGGTCAGCTGTGATTAAGTACCTTCTTTTGGAAGTGGCACCATAGGATTACAAAGAGAGCTATGTACCTAAGATTTATATTTCAAATCAGACTAGAAATTAAATCAAATGATACATAGATATGCATTGTAAAAAGAAAGAGAGACTGGTTTGTAGTCAGTTACTCCAATAAAAACGATGCAGTTAATTTTTTACCTTAAGATAATTTGATATAGCATGCAACAGCAATTATTGATGGAAGATTCGGTTACATGGCAAGTTTTGCATAAGCTAATTAATCATTATAAGAAATACTTAAAAGATGCAAACAGTTGTTAGTTTACATTTTATGATGCTCCTAAATTCAGGTAATAACTTTAATTTTTTTTAATTTCGTTCCGCTTGAAATTTCAAAATGAACATCACATGTCCATCATTCAGCGTCTTAAATCATATAAACTTCTGCAAATGCAAAATCAAGACAGATTGTGTTTGTATTATACCACAGAATGTTGGCAAATCAACACAGTGCTCTGTAATATAAGCAATCAAGTTTACATTGGGAGTTATATCACTTTAATTATACAACAATATCACTTAAGTATCAATTGAGAATGTCATAGTCTTTCAAAGACAGTTACTTTTGTAGAAATAGAAGGCTTGGATTTGTATTTCAAGGAAAGTACTTTCCTTCTTTCCAAAAAAGTTATTGCAACATGAAAACTATTTGGGCAATCATGCTAGAAAAGGTAACTGCTTTATTTTGGAGTTGGTCCAAAACCAGGTAGAGTCTCATGAATTAAATATTATAAAATGTAACTTTATGGAGATTCAACATACCAGTTTTTGGTCAAGGTATCTGTTTGAAATATCCTTCTATCTTCAGATATTGGAAACTTGATATTGCATGGTATTTTCAGGTAAAGTTAATTCCAGTTGATCCCATATGCTGGGAAGCCCTTCACTCTCTCCTCTTTTCCCCTCAAAAGTTGCAGTCTTTCTCCAAGCTATCTAATATCTGTCTAATATACAGATATGCTTCTTAAATACCAAAGTTGTTATTTTTTCTTCCTAGAATCTTTATTTATTTTTAATATTCGTTTATTTTTAGTTTTCAACAATCATTTCCACATGATATTGAGGTCCAAATTTTCTTCCCATCTCTCCCCTCCCCCACCTCAAGACAAAGTGCATTCTGATCACCCCTTCTGCCAATTTGCCCTCCCTTCTTTCACACCCCTCCCATCTCTTTTGCCCATCTCCTCTATTTTCTTATAGGGTAAGATAGATTTGGATACCCCATTACCCGTATTTCTTATTTCCCAGGTGCATGTAAAAACAGTTTTTAACATTTGTTTTTAAGACGTTGAGTTCCAACTTCTCTCCCTTCCTCCCTAGCCACCCACCCCCACTGAGAAGGTAAGCAATTCAATATAGGTTATACATATGCAATTATGCAAAATACTTCCATAAAAGTGATGTAATGAAAGACTAACTGTATGTCCCTCCATTTTATCCTATCCCCCATTTACTCTTTTCTCTCTTTGACCTTGTTCCTTCCCAAAACTGTTTTCTTCTAATTACTCCCTCCTCCCATTTGCCTTCCCTTTTCTCATTCCCCCTTATCCCCTTATTAACCCCACTTATCCTCTTCTCCCCTACTTTCCTGTAGTGTAACATAGATTTTCATACCAAATTTAGTGTGTATATTCTTCCCTCCTTAAACCAAATGTGATGATAGTAAGCTTTACTTTTCCCTCTAATCTTCCCCCCTTTCCTCTCTATTGAAAAAGTTTTTTCTTGCCTCTTTTATGAAAGATAGTTTACCCCATTCGATTTCTCCCTTTTTCTTCACAATATATTCCTCTCTCACCCCTTAATTTCGTTTTTTTGGATATCATCCCTTCCTATTCAACTCACCCTGTGCCCTCTGTCTATATGGATATAATCCCTCCAACTGCCCAAATACTGAGAAAAGTTTCAAGAGTTACAAATATTATCTTTCCACGTAGGAATGTAAACAGTTCAACTTTAGTAAGTCCTCTTTCCTGTTTACCTTCTCATGCTTCTCTTGATTCTTGTGTTTGAAAGTCAAATTTTCTATTTAGCTCTGATATTTTCATCAAGAATGCTTGAAAGTCCTCCATTTCACTGAGTGACCATTTTTTCCCCTGAAATATTATACTCAATTTTGCTGGGTAGGTGATTCTTGGTTTTAATTCTAGCTCTTTTGATCTCTGGAATATAATATTCCAAGCCCTGCAATCCATTAATATAGAAGCTGCTAGATCTTGGGTTATCCTTATTGTATTTCCACAATATTAGATTATTTTCTCCTTGACCTTGGAACACTGTAATTTGGCTACAATATTCCTTGGAGTTTTTCTTTCCGTATCTCTTTCAGGAGGTGATTGGTGGATTCTTTCAATATATTTTTTACACTCTGGTTCTAGAATATCAGGGCAGTTTTCGTTGATAATTTCACAGAAGACGATGTCTAGGCTCTTTTTTGATCATGGCTTTCAGGTAGTCTCATAATTTTTAAATTGTCTCTCCTGGAACTATTTTCCAGATCAGTTGTTTTTCCAATGAGATATTTCACATTGTCTGCTATTTTTTTCATTCCTTTGGTTTTTTTTGGTTACAATTTCTAGATTTTTCATACAGTCCTTAGCTTCCATCTGTTCCATTCTAATTTTAAGGAATTATTTTTTCAGTGAACTTTTGGATCTCCTTTTCCTTCTGGTCAATTCTGATTTTTAGGGCATTATCCTTATTGGCTTTTTGGATTTCTTCTGTCATTTGGATTAATCTAGCTTTCAAAGTGTCATCTTCTTCAACATTTTTAGCAAAGAGTTGACTCGTTTTTCATGATTTTCTTGCATCATTCTCCTTTCTTTTCCCAATTTTTGCTTTACTTCTCTTACTTGATTTTCAAAATCCTTTTTGAGCTCTTCCATGGCCTGAGATCAATTCACATTTTTCTTGGAGGCTTTGGATAGAGGAATTTTGACTTTGTTTTCCTCTGTTTGCATGCTTGTCACTAAAGTAAGATTCTGTAGTCTGATTCTTTTTCATGTTTTTGCTTATTTCTCTTACCATTTGCTTGACTTTTGAGCTCTTTGTCAAGATAGTTTTCTACTTCCAGTGGGGATGGGATGTGTGTTGTCAGGTGCTCGATCACCCCACAATCTGTGAGCCTAGAGCTCCAGAAACAGTGCCTGCAGTTGTCCCTGCTGCTGCTGTGGCTGCCATGTGTTCCTCCGCCACCCTCCCCCTTCAGTCTCACTGGACCACTCCATTCTCCTGCACTGGTTCCACAGACTTTTCCATTGACCTTCCAATTTATCCTCAGTGTTTTGGGGTCATGAAGTCTGGAAACCACCAGAGGTGTGAGAGATTCAGTCTACCCAAGGCCTGCTTAGTTCCTCTCTGTGCACTCTTGGCCCACTCTGGACTGTACTCTCCTCCCAGTGGAGTGTGATAGACACTTCCTGGCGACCTTCCAGGCTATCTTGAGCTGGAAATTTGCTTCACTCCGTCATTCTGTTGGTTCTGCACCTCCAGAATTTGATTTTAATTCTAATTCTATCTTCTCTGCTTAATTCCAACTCTGTTTTCTAAGGTTTTGATTCTAATTCTATGTTCTTATACTCATTCTAATTCTATGTTAGAAGCCATTAATTCGAATTCTTTGTGCCAAATTTTTTTATTCTAAGTCAATGTTCTAAGATGATGATTCAATTCTGGGCTCTAAAATTTTAATCCTAATTCTGTGTTCTAAGGCTTTATTTCAAATTCTGTGGTGTAAGAGTTTAATTCTAATTCAGTGTTCTTAGATTTTAATTCTAATTCTGTGCTCTAAGATTTTAATTTAGTGTTCTAAGAATAATTGAAATTATGTATTCTAAGACTTTGATTAAAATTCTGTGTTCTAAGATTTTAATTATAATTCTATGTCCTAAAACATAATTCTAATTCTGTGTTTTAAAATATTAGTTCTAAGTCTGATTTCAAAGAATTTCGTTCCAATTCTTTGTTATTAGCCTAATTTAATTCTATGTTCTAAGATTTTAATTATAATTCTAACTTCTAAAACTTTAATTCCAGTTCTGTGTTGAAAGATTAATTCTAATTATGTATAAAAAGTCTTCAGTTTCATTTCTGTGTTCTAACACTTTAGTTCTAATTATGTGTTCTAAGACTAATTCTTTTTCTGTGTTCTAATAATGTAATTCTACTTTTGTGGTCTAAGATTTTAATTCTCGTTCTGTGTTCTAATACTTTAATTCTAAATCTGTGTTCTAAGAATAGTTTCAGTTCTGTGTAATGACTTCAATTCTAAATCTGTATTCTATATCTTTAACTATAATTCTATGTTATAAGCCTGTAATTGTAATTCTGTGTTCTAAAACTTGAATACTAGTTCTGTGACCTAAGAATAAGACTAATTTTCACTTCTAAGATTAATTCAAATTCTTCTTTCTCAGAATTTAATTGTAATTCTGTGTTTTTGGTATGTTTCTAATTCTGTGTTCTAAGACTTTAATTCAAATCTTTGTTGTAAGACTTTAATTCTAAATCTGTGTTCTAAGATTTTAATTATAATTCTATGTTTTAAAACTTTAATTCTAATTTTGTGCTTTAAATTTTTAGTTCTAAGTTTGCTTTCAAGTACTTTAATTCCAATTCTTTGTTCTAAGCCTAATTTCATTCTGTGTTCTAAGATTTTGATTATAATTCTAATTTCTAAGACTTTAAATCCATTTCTGTGTTCAAAGACTCATTCTAATTATGTATTCTAAGTCTTCAATTTGATTTATGCGTTCTAAGACTCTAATTCTAATTTTGTGTTCTAATATTTTATTTCTAATTCTTTGTTCGAAGAATTTTATTCTAAATCTGTGTATTGATTGCAATTGTAAATCTATGTTCTATGTTTTTAATTATACTTCCCTGTTTTGAGTCTGCAATTCTACTTCTGTGCTCTAAGACTTGAATACTAGTTCTGTTCCCTAAAGATAATTCTAATTCTCTGTTCTAAAACTATTTCTAATTTCACTTTTAAAGAATTTAATTGCAATTCTGTGTTTTCTTGAATATTTCTAATTCTGTGTTCTAAGACTTTAATTCAAATACTGTGTTGTAAGGCTTTAATTCTAATTCTGTGTTCTAAGATTTCAATTCCAGTTGTGTGTTCAAAGGCTTTAATTCTAATTTTAAGTTCTCACATTTTAATTCCAATTTTCTGCTCTAAGATTTTAATTCTAACTCTCCGTACTAAAATTTTAACCCTAATTCAAGTTTCTAAGACTTTAATTCTAATTCTGTGGTCTAAGAATTTAATTCAAATTCTGTGATCTAAGAATAATTCTAATTCTGTGCTTTAAGACTACTTCTAATTCAGTATTCTAAGGCTAAACTCTAATTCTTTTTAAGCTTTTAATTAAAATTCTGTGTTTTTTAAATTAAATTGTTTTATTTGTTTTCAGTGTTTGACGATCACTTCCATATAACTTAGATTCCCCCCCACTACTTCCCCTTCATTCCCCCCTCCCTCCCTGCTTCCTCCCTGAGATGGCGCACAATCTTATAGAGACTCTACATCTACATTCCTATTAAATACATGTTGCATAGAAGAATTAAAATGAATGAGAGAAACCATAAAATAAAACAAAACATAATACAAAAGAAAATGGTCTGCGATCCAATTCCATAATTCTTTCTCTGCGTGTGGAAGGCATTTTGCCTGACGAGCCTATTGGAAATTTTTAAGTCCATGCATTTCAGTGAAGTACTAAGTCTAACAGGAAAATTCCTCACACACTGTGGTTGTTGCTATGTACAAAGTTCTCCTGGTTCTGCTCCTTTCACTCAGCATCAGTTCATATAAGTCTTTCCAGGCTTTTCTGAAGTCTTTCTGTTCATTGTTTCTCATACCACAATAGGATTCCATTACATTAATATACCACAACTTGTTCAGCCATTCAATAATTGATGGGCATCCTATTGATTTCCAGGTTTTGACCACCTCAAAGAGAGCTGCTAGAAATATTTTTGTACATGTGGGACTCTTTCTCATTTCTGTGATCTCATTGGAATAGAGTGTCAGAAGGGATATTGCTGGGTTGAAGGGTATGCACATTTTTGTAGCCTTTTGGGCATAGTTCCAAATTGCTCTCCAGAATGGCTGGATCAGTTCACAGCTCCACCAACAATGAATTAGTGTTCCAACTCTCACACATCTTCTTCAAGATTTATCATCTTCCTGTTTTTTCATGTTAGGAATCTGATAGGTGTGATGTGGTACCTCAGAGTTGTTTTGATCTGCATCTCTCTAATCAATAGTGATTTAGAGCATTTTTTCATATGACTATAGATAGCTTTAATTTCTTCCTCTGACAACTACCTGTTCATATCCTTTGACCATTTATCAGTTGGGGAATGATGTGTATTCTTGTACATTTGACTCAGTTCCCTATATATGTTAGAAATGAGGCCTTTATCACAGACACTAGTTGCAAAAATTCTTTCCCAGTTTTCTTCTTCCCTCTCAATCTTGACTGCATTGAGTTTGTTTGTGGAAAAACTTTTCAATTTAAAGTAATCAAAATCATTCATTTTGCATTTCATAATGTCCTCTATCTCTTGTTTGGTTAGAAATTTCTCTATTCTCCATAAATAGGACAAATACACTATTCCTTGCTCCCCTAATTTGTTTAAAGTATCAATCTTTATACCTAGATAACATATACATTTGGACTTTATTCTTGTGTATTGTGTCAGGCATTGGTCTGTGCCCAGTTTCTGCCACATTGCTATGCAGCTTTCCCAGAAATTTTTGTCGAACAGTGAGTTTTTATCCCAGAAGCTGGGGTCCTTGGGTTTATCAAAGAGTAGATTGCTACATTCATTGACTACTGTCTTGAGTACCTAACCTATTTCACTGGCTTTGCCCTCTCTTTCTTAGCCAGTACCAAGTGATTTTGATGTTTTATAATACAATTTGAGGTCTGGTAGGGCTAGGCCACATTTTCTAGAATTTCTTTTCATTAGTTCCCCTTGATATTCTGAACCTTTTGTTCTTCTAGATGAATTTTGACATTATTTTTTTCTAGCTCCAACAAATAATTATCTTGTAGTTTGATTGGGATGGCACTGAATATGAAAATTAATTTTGTTGGAACTGTCATTTTTATTATATTACCTAGCCTAAGCACGAGCAACTGGTGTTTTTCCACTTATTTAGATCCGATATAATTTATGTGAAAAGTGTTTTGTGATTATGTTCATATGGTTCCTGGGTTTGTATTGGCAGGTAGACTCCCAGATATTTTATGGTGTCTACCATAGCTTTAAATGGGATTTCTCTTTCTATCTCTTGCTGTTGGGCTTTGTTAGTAATATATAGAAATGCAGATAATTTATCTGGGTTTATTTTATAACCTGCAGCTTTGCCAAAGTTGTTTATTATTTCAAGCAGTTTTTCACTTGATTTACTGGGATTCTCTAAATGTATCATCATATCACCTGCAAAGAGTCATAACTTAGTTTCTTGTTTGCATATTGTAATTCCTTCAATTACTTTTTCTTCTCTTATTGCTACAGCTAGCATTTCCTTCTTTGATTTTTTTTTAAATTTTACTTTTTTTTATTTATTCTTAGATTTCAACATTCATTTCCACAAAATTTTGAGTTCCAAATTTTCTTTGCATCTCTTTCCTCCCTCCACCCCAAAACGCCATGCATTCTGATTACCCCTTCCCCCAATTTGCCCTCCCTTCCACCACATCCCTCTCTTCCCTTATCCTCATCTTCTCTCTTTTCTTGTAGGGCAAGATAGATTTCTATACCCCATTACTAGTATTTCTTACTTCCCTGTTGTATGCAAAAACAATTCTCAACATTTGTTCCTAAAACTTAGAGTTCCAACATCTCTAGCTTCCTCCCTCCCTAACCCATCCCCACTCAGAAGGCAAGCACTTCAACAGAGGCTATATATGTGTAATTTTGCAAAAGACTTCCCTAATAGTCATGTTGTGTAAGACTGACTGTATTTCCCTCCATCTTATCCTGCCTCCCATTTATTCTATTCTCTCTTTTGACCTTGTCCCTCCCCAAAAGTATTTACTTCTAATTACTCCCTCCTCTCATTTGCCCTCTCTTTTATTATCTCCCTCACCTCACTTATCTCCTTCTCCCCTACTTTCCTGAAGTTTTAGATAGATTTTCATACCAGTAAGTAAGTTATTCCCTCCTTAAGCCAAATGTAATGAGAATAAGCTTCATCTTTTCCATCTCGCTTCCCCTTTTCACCTCCATCGAAAAAGCTTCTTCTTGCATCTTTTGTGAGAGCTAATTTGTCCCATTCCATTTCTCCCTTTCTCCTCCCAATATATTCCTTTCTCACCCTTTAATTTTATTTTTAGATATCATCACTTCCTTTTCAACTCACCCTGTGCTCTCTGTTTATGTGTGTGGTGCGTGTGTGTGTGTGTGTGTGTGTGTGTGTGTGTGTGTATAATTCCTCCAACTACCCAAATACTGAGAAAAGTTTCAAGATTTACACATACTATCTTTCCATGTAGGAATGTAAACAGTTCAACATTAGAAAGTCTCTTATGATTTCTCTTTCCTGTTTACCTTTTCATGATTCTCTTCATTCTTGTGTTTGAAAGTCAAATTTTCTACTCAGCGCTGGTCTTTTCATCAAGAGTGCTTGAAAGTACTCTATTTCATTGAATGACCATTTTTTCCCCTGAAGTATTGTACTCAGTTTTCCTGGGTAGGTGATTCTTGGTTTTAATCCCAGTTCCTCTGACCTTTGAAATATCCTATTCCAAGCCCTTTGATCCCTTAATGTAGAAGCTGCCAGATCCTGTGTTATCCTGATTGTATTTCCACAATACTCAAATTGTTTCTTTCTAGCTGCTTGCAGTATTTTCTCCTTAACCTGGGATCTCTGAAATTTGGCCACAATATTGCTAAGACTTTCTCTTTTCAGATGTCTTTCAGGAGGTGAAAAGTAGATATTTTCAATATTTATTTTTTCCTCTGGTTCTATAATATCAGGACAGTTTTCCATGATAATTTCATGGAAGATAATGTCTAGGGTATTTTTTGATCATGGCTTTCAGATAGTTCCATAATTTTTAAATTGTCTTTCCTAAATCTATTTTCCAGGTCAGTTGTTTCTCCAATGAGACGTTTCACATTATCTCCTATTTTTTCAAATTTTTGGTTTTGTTTTTTAACTGTTTGGTTTATGTCATACTCATTAGCCTCCCTGAACTCAATTCTCTCTTTCAAAGAACTATTTTCTTCAGTGAGCTTTTGTACTTCCTCCTTCATTTGGCTAATTTTGCTTTTTAAAGCCTTCTTCTCCTCATTGGCTTTTTGGACCTCTTTTTCCAATGGAGTTGGCCTCTTTTTAAAGGTATTACTTTCCTCAGCATTTTTTTGGGGGGGGGTTATCCTTCACAAAGGTGCTAACTGGTTTTTCAAGCTCTTCTATTGCCTGAGACCAGTTTAAATTCACTTTGGAGGCCCTGGAGACAAGGGCCTTGAATTCCTGTGACTGCATGCCTTGTTCTTCCTCATCAAAAAGGATGAGAGGAGACACCTGTTCACCAAGAAAGTGACCTTCTATGGTCTTATTTTTTTTGCCTTCTTTGGACATTTTCCCAGCCAGTAACTTGACTTCTGAATCCTTTTTCAAGAGGATGATCCTATTGTCCCTCCTCTCCCCAGTACCATGTTCAAGTCAAATCTCAATTCGACTCAGCTGCTCAATTCCCTGTGGCTTTGGTTGGGGGTGGGGCCTTCAGTCAGGGCTGAGGTTTAGATCAGCTGCTTCCTACCACCAGAAGCTTTAAACTGAGCTGCCTGGACAGTGGATCCAGGTTGATTCCTAGCCATCATAGCTGCCTGCAGTCTAGTGCTGCTGCTGCTGCTGTACCTTGGGGCTATTGCTGGATGAACCCCATTCCCCTCTCGCCCAGTTGGGAAAGCTCTCCCACACTGACCTTTGGAGCTTTCTTTGTCAGTTGTGAGTTGAGGTATCTGGGACGCTCTCTGCTGAGAACTCTGCCCTGGAGGTCTGTTCAGGTCCTGTTCCTCCCAGTGCAGCATGGCCAGGGCTGGGTTTTGCTCTGCTCAGTGTCCTGTGAGATAGACCTTTCCTGTTGGCCTTCTAGGTTACCTTTGGCTGGCAACCTCTTTCACTCTGTTGTTCTGTAGTTTCTGCTACCCTTGAATTTGTTGAGACTCATTTTTTACAGGCATTTTGTGGGCTGTGGGGGAAGCGCTACGGTATATGCATCTTTCTACTCTGGCATCTTGGCTCTGCCCATTCTAATTTTTAAAGAACTATTTTCTTCAGTGAGCTTTTGAATCTCCTTTTCCATTTGGCTAATTCTACTTTTTAAAACATTCTCCTCATTGGCTTGTTGAACCTCTTTTGCCAGTTGAGTTAGCCTATTTTTAAAGGTGTTATTTTCTTCAGCATTTTGGGGGTCTCCTTTAGCAAACCATTGACTCTTTTCATGATTGTCTTGCATCACTCTCATTTCTCTTCCCATTTTTTCCTCCACCTCTCTTACTTGATTTTCAAAATCCTTTTTGAGCTTTTGCATGGCCTGAGACCATTGTATACTTATTTTGAAAGTTTTGGGTGCAGAAGCCTTGACTTTTGGTTCTTCCTCTGATGGTATGCATTGTTCTTGTTCATCCCAAACTATGGAAGAACATATCTGTTCACCAAGAGATTAACCTTCTATGGTCTTATTTTTCCCTGTTTTGGCATTTTCCCAGCCAGTTACTTGACGTTTGAGTCCTTTGTTAAGAGGAGGGTATACTCTGGGGATCTGTAAGTTCTCAGTTCCTCCAAGGTGGCACAATGGAGAGAGAAGAGTTTACTCCTCTCCTGACCTGCGCTGCGGTCTGGGAGCTCCCAAAGCTTTTCTCCTCAGGATCTGCAAGTAGAATTCTCCTTCCAGAGCCTCCACCAGCTCCACCATGCCAGCACTATTCCTCATTCCAGGGCTGCCACTAAGGTCTGAGACCCAGATCAGTGGCTCAACTCCCCCAGAGTCTTTAGGCCGAGCGTTGCAAAAATGGACTCTGCTGATGCTGCCACCACCATCGTCTCAAGCCGAGGTTAGGGGAGGACCCTGCTCCCTTCTCACGCAGTTGAAAAAGCTTTCTCACTGACCTCTGAGGCTGTCTTTGGCATTTGTGGGTTGAGGCATATGGGAACCACAGCTGCTGTCAGGGATTCTGGTCCGAGGCCTGCTCCTGTCCTGTTCCTGAAGGTGCCACAAGGCCAAGACTCAGTTGAGCTCTGTGGTCTGTGCTCTACTCCATGGTCCTGTGTGATAGATATTTCCTGTCTGCCTTCTAGGCTACATTGAGCTGGAAATCTCTTTCACTCTGTTGTTTTGTGGTTTCTGCTGCTCTCGAATTTGTTTAGTCATTTTTAAAGACATTTTATGGTCTGTGGGGGAAAGCTAGAGTAGGTGCATCTTTCTACTATGCCATCTTGACTCCACCCCCCTAGAAAAAAAAACTTTTTCAATAGAGGGGAAAAAAGGGGAGTTTAAAGTGAAAGAGTCAAGCTTGCTCTCATCACATTTGACTCTAGGAGGGAATAATATTTACACTCAATTTGGTATGAAAATCTACCTTGCAGTACAGGAAAGTAGGAGATAAAGGGATAAGTGGGGAGCAGGGGGCATGATAGAATGGAGGGCAAATGGAAGGAGGGATTAATTAGAAGTAAACAATTTTGGGGAAAAACAAGGTCAAAAGAGAGAATAAAATAAATTGGGGGGCAGAATAGGATTGAGAGAATTATAGTTAGTCTACCACAACGTGACTATTATGGAAGTCTTTTGTACAACTACACATGTATAGCCTATATTGAATGGCTTACCTTCTCACTGGGGATGGGTGGGGAAGGAAGAAAGGAGAGAATTTGGAGCTCAAAGGTTTAGGAACAAATGTTGGTAACTGGTTTTGCATGCAACTGGGAAATAAGAAATGCAGGTAGTGGGTTATAGAAATCTACCTTGCCCCACAAGAAAAAGAGAGAAGATGGGGATAAGGGAAGAAAGGGGTGTGATAGAAGGGAGGGTAGATTGGGGAAAGGGAAATCAGAATGCACGATATCTTGGAGTGGAGGAGGGGAGAGATGGGGAGAAAATCTGGAACTCAAAATCTTGTGGAAATGACTGTTGAAAACTAAAAATAAATTAATTAATAAATAGACAAACAAACAAATAAATTAAACCTGCTTTCTAAGACTAGTTTTAATTCTGTGTTCTAAGAATTCAATTCTAAATCTGCATTAAAGTTTTAATTCTAATTCTGTGTTCTAAAATTTTAATTCTTTTTTATTATTTATTTTCAACGCAGCTTATAACAGATAAAGCAATTCTAACTTTTGGTCAGCTGATACTTCTTTTTAAAGCATTTACAATATGGACCACAAAAGAAAAAAAAATTTTAACCATTAACCAACTGAGACACAAATAATATTTATGTTGCTAACTTCACAAGCTCTTGACCTAATTGTCTCCACAGTATTACTCAGAATTAAAGGACCCTAATTTATTGTTGTTGGTCTAAAGTCCTATCTATGCCTGATAGATTAATTTTAGACAACCTCGCATGTTCTGCTGCCCATAATCTATAATTGAATAGATCTGGTATTAAGCTTACAAACTTTTTGACTGTAGGAAATTGCCACCAATAGTAAGAACATTGCAGGGATACAATATCTCCCCAACTTCATGTCACTTCTAGGCAGGATTAGATTATCCACTTGCATTCAGTCAAGCTTAAAGTCTGATGTCAGTGGGGAAACTGAATCAGGAGAATCCCACCTCAGCCCATGCTGAATAACCGCTCTCCTACCCTTCCCTTGATATCACCTATGCAGTTAATACCAGCATCTCATCAGCTTACTGGCATCATGGATTGGAGGCTCAGATCGCTTTTCTTGCTGCCCATACCTGGAGTTAGACTCAGAAGAACAGTCACTTAATAGTCCCATAACATCTAAAAATGGCAAGTTCCAATAATCAGGTTTCAAATATGATTATAATTTCACTTTGGATAAGAACATCTTTTGAGGGAAGTCTTAAGTGGCTTACGTGCCTTTCTATACATATTTTGCTTCCTGATTAAATGGCAATCTTTAAATCAAATTTATCATTAAAACCTTGACTTTTCCATCAACGCCAAATTTTACCTGAGGTTACCTTCCTCTAGGAAATTTAGTCTGAAATTATTTTCTCCAAACTAAAGATGTCATTGATTTATTCTCAGTAATTAACTCAGTCTATTGTTTTAATACTAATTGCTTTTACCTCACTTTGTAACGTGTCCAATTTTCCTCCTCATCATTCCCCTCCCCCTGCTTCCTAATACCTTGCATTCTGATTACTCCTTCCCTCAATGTACCCTCCTCTCCATCACACCCATCCCTCTCCTATCCCCATCTTGTCTCTTTTCTTGCAGGGCAAGATAAATTTCTATACCCCATTTCCTGTAGTTCTTATTTCCTGATTATATGCAATAAAAATTCTCAACATTCATTTCTAATGCTTTGAATTGCAACTTCTCTCCCTCCCCCCTCCCTCCCCAGCCATACTGAGAAGGCAAGCAATTCAATACAGACTAATTATGTGTTGTTTTGCAAAAGACTTCCATAGTCATCATGTTGTGTAATACTAATTATATTGCCCTCTGACCTACCCTATCCCCCCTTATTTCCCCCCTACAATTGACCTTGTCCCTTCTCGAAAATGTTTATTTCTAGTGACTCCCTTCTCCCATTTACCCTCCCTTCTAACATTTCCCTCACTCCACTTGTCGCCTCCTCTCCTGCTTTCCTGTGCTGTGATATAAATTTTCATAACAAATTAAGTGGGCACATTATTCCCTCCTTCAGCCCCATGTGGAGGGAGTAGCTTCATTTTTCCCCTCTCCCCTTCTCCCTTTTCTCCTCCATGGAACAAAATTTTTCTTATCTCTTATATGAGGTATAGCCTGCCCCGTTTCATTTCTCCCTTTCTGCTCCCGGTATTTTCCTCCCTCACCACTTAATTTTTATTTTAGTGTGTGTGTGTGTGTGTGTGTGTGTGTGTGTGTGTGTGACTATCATCTCTTCTGATTCAACACACTCTGTACTCTATGTCTATATATGTGTATGTGTGTGTATGTACAACCTCTCCATCTACCCAAATAGTGAGAAAAGATTCAAGAGTTATAAATGTGTTCTTTCCATGTACTGTAATGTAATATAAACAGTTCAGCTTTAGAAAGTCTTTTATGATTTTTCTTTCCTGTTTACCTTTTCATGCTTCTCTTGATTCTTTTATTGTAAAGTCAAATTTTCTATACAAATCTGGTCTTTTTCTCAGTATGAATGATTGAAGGTCCTCTATATCATTGTATGACCTTTTATTCTCTTGAAGTATTATACTCATTTTCTGGGTAGGTGATTCTTGGTTTCAAGCCCAGTTCCGCTGACCTCTGAAATATTCAATTCCAAGCCTTTTGATCCCTTAATGTTGAAGCTGCCAGATCCTGTGTAATCCTGATTGTATTTCCACAATACTCAAATCATTTCTTTCTAGCTGCTTGCAGTGTTTTCTTTTTGATCTGGGAACTCTGAAATTTGGCCACAATATTCCTAGGAGTTTCTCTGTTCGGGTCTCTTTCAGGAAGTGATAGGTGAATTCTTTCAATATTTATTTTACCCTCTGGTTCTAGAATACCAGGGCAGTTTTCCTTAATAAGTTCATGGGAGATAATGTCTAGGTTCTTTTTTTGATCATGGCTTTCGGGTAGTCCCACAAGTTTTCAATTGTTTCTCCTGGATCTATTTTCCAGGTCAGTTGTTTTTCCAATGAGATGTTTCACATTATCTTCTATTTTTTCAAAATTTTGGTTTCGTTTGCTAACTACTTGGTTTAACTCATAGTCATTTATTTCCCTGAATTCAATTCTGTCTTTCAACGAATTATTTTGTTCAGTGAGCTTTTGAAACTTCTCTTCCACTTGACTAATTCTGTTTTTTAAAACCTCCTTCTCCTCATTGGCTTTTTGGACCTCTTTTTCCAATTGAGTTAGCCTCTTTTTAAAGCTGTTATTTTCCTCAGCATTTTTTGGTTCTCCTTTAGTAAGCTGCTAACTTTGTTTTAAGGTCTTCTATTGCCTGGGTCCAGTTTCAGTTCCCTTTGGAGGCCCTGGAGGCAGAGGCCTTGACTTCCTCTGACATTATGCCTTGTTCTTCCTCATCAGAAGGGATGGGGGGAGACACCTGTTCCCCAAGAAAGTAACCCTCTATGGTTTTATTTTTTTCCCTTTTTTGGGCATTTTCTCATAAAGAAACCATTCAAATATCGAGGAGCTACAGTCAGGATCACACAGGACCTTGCAGCTTCTACATTAAAAGATCGAAAGAACTGGAATATGATATTCCACAAGGCAAAGGAGCTGAGAGTACAACCAAGGATCAATTGTCCAGCAAAGTTCAGCATAACATATCAGATAAGGAGATGGACGTTCAATGAAGTGAGGGATTTTCAGACCTTCCTGATAAAAGGCCAGAACTCAATAGAAAATTCAATCTTCAAACGCAGCTCTCAAGAGAGGCATAAAAAGGTACACAGGGGAAAAGAATAACTTGCTATTCAATTTGGGCAAACTGTTTATCTCCCTTTAAGGGAAGATGATATTGTTAATCTTGAGAATTATATATCTATTATGATATATAAAAGGGATATACATAGATAGAGTAAATTATGTGATGATAAAAATGTGATTTAAACAAGTGAAGGAACTGTATCAGGAAATGTGAAAAGAAGGAAGCAGAAAATGGTAAATTGCATACAGGAAGGAATACAAAATTACATATTTATAGAGGGAAAAAGGGGAGGGAGATGAGCATTGTTTGAGAGGTACTCTCATCTAATTTGGTTCAAGGAGGGAACATCAAACTGAATTATATAAATCTAAGTTGCTCTATAGGCAGTAGGAAAAGAAAGGGGAAAGAAAGGGGAGGGGAGGCTAAAAGTGAGGGAATAATAGCAAGGGTGAAGGGGAGCGAAAGGGAGGGGGGCTGAAAGAAGGAAGGGAAGACTCCAGGAGGTGGTGGTAAAAAATTAAAACTATTGTGGAGGGGAAGGTAGAAGGGAAAACTGAAAGCACAAACGGTGGGAAAGAGGATGGAGGGAAAGACATAGATAGTAATCATTACTGTGAATGTGAATGGAATGAACTCTCCCATAAAACGGACACAAATAGAAGAATGGGTTAAAAATCATAATCTAACAATATATTGTTTACAAGAAACACATTTGAAACAGGGTGGGGGTAGATACACACAGGGTAATGATAAAAGATTGGAGCAGAATACATTGTGTTTCAGTTGATGTAAGAAAAACAGGAGTAGCAATCCTAATCTCAGACAAAGCAAAAGCAGAAATAGATCTTACCAAAAGAGATAAGGAAGGGAACTGTATCCTGCTGAAAGGCACCATAGACAACCAAGCAATATCATTACTAAACACATATGCTCTAAGTGGTATAGTATCCAAATTCTTAGAGAAGAAGTTAAGGGAGTTACAGGAAGAGATAGACAGCAAAACTATACAAATGGGGGACCCCAACCTACCTCTCTCTGAAGTTGATAAATCTAAACTTAAAATAAACAAGATCCTCTATTGATAAATGGTCAAAGGATATGAACAGGCAGTTCTCAGAGAAAAAATGTAATGATATCTATAGTCCTATGAAAAAATGCTCTAAATCACTATTGATTAGAGAAATGTAAATCAAAACAACTCTGAGACACCACATTCCACCCATCAGACTGGCTAACACGACAAAACAGGAAGATGATAAATGCTGGAAAAGATGTGGGAGAGTTGGAACACTAATTCATTGTTGGTGGAGCTGTGAGCTCATCCAACCATTCTGGAGAGCAATTTGGAACTATTCTCAAAGGGCTGCAAAAATATGCATACCCTTTGACCCAGCAATACCTCTTCTAGGAGTGTATCCCCAAAAGATCATAAAAATGGGACAGGGCCCCACATGTACAAAAATATTTATAGCAGCACTCTTTGTAGTTGCCAAAAACTGGAAGTCAAGGGGATGCCCGTCAATTGGGGAATGGCTGAATAAATTGTGGTGTATGAATGTAATGGAATACTATTGTGCTATAAGAAATGGTGAACAGAAAGACTTCAGAGAGGCCTGGAAAGACTTATATGATCTGATGCTGAGCAAAAAGAGTAGAGCCAGGAGAACTTTGTACACAGCAACAACCACAGTATGCGAGGATTTTTTCTGGTAGACTTAGAACTCCATTGCAATGAAAGGACTTAAAAAATTCCCAATGGTCTTTTAAGGCAAAATGTCTTCCACATCCAGAGAAGGAACTATGGAATTCAGTGGCAGAATGAAGCATAACATTTTTTTTGTATTACATTTTGGTTTATGTATGATTTCTCCCATTCATTTTAATTCTTCTATACAACATGACTATGGTAAAAATGTATTTAAGAAGAATGTATATGTAGAACCTATGTAAAATTGTATGCCGTCTGGGGGAGGGAGGGAGGAGTTTGGGAGGAAGGAGGGAGGGAAAAAGTCTAAGCTATATGGTAGTGATTGTACAACACTGAAAATAAATAAAATAAATGCTCCCCTTTACAGTTTAGGGACCACTAGCAGTAACTCTCCTAAATATGTTTACATAATATACTTTCTAGTTACAAAGAAGTATTTCTCTGTACCCACTCTTACTTGCCCCATATTTGGCAGATAGAACTCAGGTGTTTCACACTGAGGTGTGTGTGTGTGTGTGTGTGTGTGTGTGTGTGTGTGTGTGTGTGTGTATGTTGGTTGTTTTTTTTTTTCTGGGGGGGGAGGGACTAAGATGCACAGAACCAAAGCAGATCATAAATCTCAAGCCTTTCACGGGAAGACTTATGGGAATAAATGTGGAGGGAAATAATCAGAACCATGAAAAAATATACACAATGATCACAGTGATAGAAGAGGAAAGAAGAAAAGAAAGAGGTATATAATTATAATCAACCTTAACCCTAGGGAAGAGATGAGAAAATGAATTTTCGTCTGTTCTTTGCAAAAGCAGCAGACTATGAGTACGGAACAATGAAGTGCCTGACACACCTAGTAGGTGCTGTATCCTCTTCCATTCTCCTGTTAGACTCAGATATTAAGGTTGTGACACAAATATTTTTATCTCTTTCTTTTTATTCTTTGTTACAAGTGATAGCATCCTGAGATGAGATGCGACTACCTCTTCTGTTTCCTGAGCACAATACGAAATTTTGGTCTATTGCCCGATTTCCGCCAGACTGCTTTCCGTTTTTCCCAGCAATTTCTACCAAATAATGGATTCTTACCCCAAAAGCTTAAATCTTTACATTTGTCAAACACAGTTCATTCAGAAATAAAGATAGTGTATAAACAAAAATCATAGATAAAAGTTTAAATTAAGGGGAAAAACCGGACAGAACTTTTCTAAAAAAAAAATTGCAGTTTGAGGCCCTAGGCAGAATTCAGGGGTAGGATTACCTCTGAGTTCAACAGCAGAATAGAATGATAGAGAGAGCATTAGAGTCCTCTGGCATAAGGCTGCTGTCTCTAGGCAGAGTCCAACTCAGGAGCAGCCCTGAGTGTCTTGAAGGAAGGGCCTCATCTTGGCCACATTCAGAACCAGGCAAGGCCTGCTTGTGACATTCCACAGTACTGATGTGAAGTTTGACCTGAGCACAGCCCCACCCCTCCTCTACAGCCTAGACATTGAGGCTGCTGATACAAGCAAATCAACCCTCTCACTCACCCAAATACTGTATGAAAAACTTTGAACTCAGAGAGGCTCAACGGGTAACGCCAAGTAAGGAAAAGCTAGTGAAGTCTTTGCAAGTGGAGAGTCAGGGGGAAAAGTGTCTTGGTCCAAAGGATTATAACAGTACTTGGAAGAAATGAGAGAAAAGATGCTTAATGAAATTTCTAGAGAGGATAGAAGGCAAGGAGAATTGATAACTTAGCCAAGACCTGGATTTCCTGGAAATTACAATGGGTCCAATACAAAACAATGACTAAAGATGATAACAAAAAATATTAATTGGAGGAAATAATAAGAAATAACAATAAATGAATAATAAAAGGAAATACAATGAAATAATAAGAAAATGTAAGAAACAATATAAAAAACAACTGACTCAGAACCAGGCCAAGGAAAGATAAACTAAGAAATATCATACTGTCTGAAGACTATGATTAAAAAAAGTCTGGAACTTCAGAAACATTTTGAAATGGAAATATTAGAGCCAAGAGAAATGTAGAAAGATACACATATTTGTTTAATTGAAAGGGCAATATGTGAAGAAGAATTGTTTACATGTTGATGAAGGGATGGGAAATAAATGTGTCCTCAGAATACTAATATCTTTAATGATCATAGAGAAAGGACAATAAGACAGAGGGCCTGTGGATGGCTTTCTTCTGTTTTGATTATCTCAGGAGGTAAAAATAGGAGAGATTAGGGGGGGACTATATTGGAAAGGAAAGGAGAAGGAAATCACCCTCATGTATACAACAGAGGAATAAGATGAAAAGTATTTAATTATGGAGGAAAGTGTGGGAGAAATGTGTATACCAGGAACTTCACTTTCATCTGAAGTGGATAAAGGGATTTCAACACAATTACATGCCACCCCTCAAACATAACACAACACACACACACACACACACACACACAGATCTCAGTATAGAAATACAATACACTCAAAAGGAAAACAATAAAGGACAAGAAAAGGCCAGAGAGCAATTTTAAGAGGGAGGGCAGGATGAGTAAGGGAATAATCATAAGCAAAATAAACTGGATTAAAAAGAAAAGAAGAGTAAAAACCTGGGATCGTGGGTGAGACAAGAAGAAAAGACTGGCAGCAGAGTAAAAGCAGAAGTTTAATTTATAGATCACAATTGATCAGTACCAATCAGTATCAATACTTAATTTCTCATGAGTAGGTAGAGCTAATATAATAAAAATGACAATACTAACTAAATTATTCAAGGTTGTACCAATAAAACTCCCAAAAGAATAGATTGTAGAGCTAGAAAAATAACTTAACCATCAATTTGGAGGTACAAAGAAGTCAACAATCTCAAGCATAATAATGGAAAAATGGGAAGTGAGAAGGTCTATCTGTACTGGATCTCAAACTTTATCACAAATCAGTATTCATTAAAGCAATTTGATATTGGTTTTAAAAACATGTCTATCAGCAGAAAAGCTTAGGCAGAAAGCTTACAGAAACAAATGCAGTAATGTACTGTTTGAAAGCCCAAAGATCCCCAGTTATGGGAGGAAGGACACATTAGTTGACAAATACTTCTGGAAAAATTAGAAAGCAATCTGACAGAACTTAGTTACAGACCAACATTCCCAGCATTCACCAACATGAGCTCCAAATGGATACATGACTCAGACAGACATGAAACGTCAAAGTATAAACAAATTAGAGGAGAAAAGAAGAAAGTACCTTTGAGATCCATAGAAAGAGTTTATGATTAAAAAATGATAAACCCCTTATGAATTAAGATGAAACCTACTACTAACCTCCAGACAGAAGGATGATGAACTTAAAGTGTAAAAAGAGCCATACATTTTTAGACATGGCTAATGGGCGAAATTTTTTGCCACACAATGTTTTGAGGGATGTTTTTCATTTTAAAAATTTACTCAATTTGGGGGGGGGGGGAGAGCAGGTATTGGGAGAGACAAATGAATTTAAATACTTGCTCCTTGAAAAATAAAAATAATTGAAATTGAAAATTTATAAAATAAAAAAGTAGTTAGGTCATCTGATTTTTAAAAGAGAGGAATATCAAATTGTTCATATCAAAACTGAAAAAGAACCGTTCACAATAATTACAAAGAAAATTAAAAATCTATTTTGTCCAGTTATATACTAATATAACCAGTTAAAGGATATGGATGAAAACTTAGAAAAATATAAAATACCCAGATTAACAAAAGGAGAATTAGACTACTTAAATTAAACAACCCAGTATTAGAAAAAGAAATTTAGCAAGACATAAATCAATTCCCAAAGGGGGAAAAAAAAAAGAAATACCGAAATACAATATGATTTCAAAATTTCCTAACGTCCCTCCACACAAAATAGTATAAGCCATGAAGCAGGACGAAAAACGTGGAATCAAAGAGACTTCCCCTACTTTTCATGAGGAGAAAAGTATTACCCCATCACTACGTTGGTGAAAGCCTGTCTCTAACTCAGCTCTTGGGCGCCCTCACTGGAAAATGAGTCTTTAAGAAGTGCCTTTTCAGAAAGGATGAACGACCGAGAATATAGCGGACTGAAAGACAGAAAATGAGTATTTGGCGGAAAACTGAGCCCTCTCTGTCCCTAAGCCCTCCCGCCATTCCACTCTCAGACAATCCCATCTTAGCATGGTGGTCTAACTTTAGTGCCAGGGAGTGTGACTGCTTCCCAGGCTGGCTAGGAGTGGCTGGTTTAGTCCCGAGATGTGGGCCTTTCCCACATTGTCCTCAAACCTGAGTAGACTTGGTTTCAACTTGATTGCCTATATGCCCCCCATTTGAAGATGGGGAAACTGAGACTGGGGGAGGGAATGGCCCTGCAAGAAATTCAGATAGGAGTTTCTCCCCCTCACTGGATGTTCAGGCCACTACACCCTCTTCCCCCCAAGCCTGACCTCAGTCCTCACCCCACCCCTCCGTAGCAGTGGCTAGATGATTGACTGGGGCCTTTTACAGCTTAGCTTCGTTGCCCATAAGAGGAGCCTCCAGTGGCTCTCCTTCCTCTTCCCAGCCACATTCCTGGGAAGACCCATGCTCCAGAAGCTTGTCCACAGTGGGCCACAGCTGCCAGTCTCATTGCCCTGAGAGCCCGAGTGTTCCAGTCAGATCAGAGAAGGGGCAGCCAGTCTTCCAGCTGGTTGGGCCGGCAGTCCCGAGACTAAAGGAGTTGCGAGCCCGCCCGTCTGTCGTCCAACCAGTTCTGCCCGCCTGCCTCGTCTGGCCTGCCTCCTGTCCAGCCTGTCTGCTGTCCAGCCCTCCTGCTGAAGCTGCCCCACCAAACTGGGTGTTCCAGGTATCCACCTGTGAGTCCAGATGGCACTTTCCACTTCCAAGAGGGAGACAGCCCAGGAGCTCCCAGAAGGGGAGCCGGTGCTGACCTTCCATGGCTGGACCATGTGCCCGGGCCACTGTATCAGTGTGAGCATAGAAGACAAAGAAGCGAAATACCTGGTACATTACCAAAGTGGGACCAGGGTCAGTCCAGCAGCTGTGACCGCCCCCTCCCCTGTGCCAAGCCCCGGAAGGCCCACCCTTCCCATGGCTGGGGCTCAGCTCAGAAGCCTGAGTCAGTAGCAAGTAGTTCCAAGGCCAAGCACAGCACCAGTCGAGCGGGCCCCAGCACCAGCACTAGCAGAGCAGGTCCTAGCATCAGCAGAGCAGGCCCCAGCACCAGCCAAGGTGGCCGGAGCCCCAGAAGCAATCCTTTAGGGGGTGCCATGTTCACAGGGCTGCTGATGGGAGAAGCCACAGCAATGGGCTCATATCCCAGGGAGCAGGGTAGAGGTGGGGGGGGGGTGGTGGAGCCAGCATCAGTGGTCTACAATCCTCTGCTCCCAAAGAAGCCTCCCGAAGAGTCCCTCCGCAGCTGGGACTATGAGTGGATCCTCTAGAATCAGGTGCTTCGCTACTCTCAGGACCAGTTGAAGCCAGACAGGAACAACACTATTCAGCTGTCCACCAGAAAAGAGCAGAAACAGGCTTTCCTCAAGAGCAGACACTCCCTCACCTATGGTGATAGTGATGACCATGATGACTCAAATGAAGGGACCACTTCTGGAATGATGCCACCGCCACCCCCCAAGTGAAGCCCCCCAAAAGGATCCCACGAGAGCCCGGACCACTGGGAGTGAGCTGCCGACATGATGCTGGGGATCCCCAACAGAATTCTACCACAGGCAGACTTGAAGTCCAAGTCAACCTGTCCATGTCCCTGAGGCCTCTGCTCATGCTAGATTGGGACAAGAAGAAGCTCTGCAACTTGCCAGCCAAGGTCAGTGCTGATGCCATCCTGTTTGAATATGCCACCTTCCCTCTGAAGGGTCCCACCAGAGATCAAAGCTATGCTGTCTGGGGCCTGGTGGCTGTGGTCAAGGAATGCTTTAATGTACTCCTAAGCACCTAGCTACTTTATGATTTCGAGAGGCCACAATATGATGAATTGGTGGTCAGCCACCCCTCAAGTCATATGTTTCAGCTCTATGGAGGTGTCCAACTGTTGCACCTCTTCCAGCAGTTGGGCTCAATGCTCACCTGCACTGCTCTGGATGACAGCAGCATGAATGTGCTGCTGAGCCATTTGCAAGATTTTCTAGATTTTCTGGCTGACAACCCTTCTCTGCTGTTTAATGATGCCAGCGACTATGAGCCAGCCTCTGAGGAGCACCTGAAAGTAGCTACATAAAGGTATAGTGGTTTGGGTTCCTACCACATGAGCATTTCCTGGAGCCAATCAATTGGGTATATCAGCCCATATCTTGCTGAAATGATCTGTTCCCATAATGTTCTTTTGGGGGTGGATGTTTGTTTTTTTTAATTTTCCCTTAACTACTTCCACGGAGAAAACCTCTTTTTGCAGAACAGTGACTAGTGTTTGCAGCAATAGACACAGAGACTGGGAATGCCAAGTGGGATCCTTCCCATCTGCTTAGATGACCACATCACACGCCGTCTACTTTGCATTCTGATGGCTCCACACCTCAGCACTTAGGCCCTGTGTGACTGCTCAGAGACAGAAGACCTTGATGGAAGACTGTTAGTGCCAACTATATTGCCACTTTAGCAAGGTTTTCTGGGACTTCGGCTGGGTACCTGTTCCTTCTTGCAACCTGACCACGTTTCTCTTCCAACTGCTTTGTCTCTCTGTGCCCATTACTGAACTGTTCTGCTGTTTGCTACATGGATTCCAATGCCTAACTTGGTAATAAGAGAAAAACACTCATCTGAATGCAGGGAAGTCCAGGAAAGGTCCACCTTCAGAGGGCTTTCAAAAGTGTCCAAAAATGTACTGATTTTACTGCTCCCAAAAAGGTATACGTTTTCAATGGTTCTGTGTTTTTAAATCTCTGCACTTAGGACATGTGTGAATGCTCTGTGTCCAAAGACCTTGATTAATGGTTATTTGTGCCAAAAATGTCACCACATGTACTGGGGTGGAGGTGGGATAAGGGTGTTGAGTTACCTAGTACATGGGACTAGTTAACTACACCTTCTTGACATGTGACTGTGTTCTTCAACACGCTTTATCTCCATGCCCCAAATAATAATGTTTGCTATGTTGATTTCAATGCATAATTGGGTGGTAAGAGAAAAACACTCATCTGTATTGAGGGATGTCTAGGAAAGTTCTGACTTCAGAGAACTTTCAAAAGTGTCTAAAAATGTATTGATTTTTCTGCCCAAAAAGGATATACATATTTTGATGGTTCTGTGCTTTTAAATCTCCCCACTTAGGAACTGTGTTAATGCTCAGTGTTCAAAAACCTTGATTGATGATTGTTAGTGCCAAATATGCTACCACTTTAACAGGGTTTTCTGGTACATGGGCTGGCTACCTGCCCCTTCTTATAACATGACTATGCTTTTCCTCCAAGTGTTTTATCTCTATGTGCCAATGACTGAACTGGTCTGATATTTGCCATGTCGAGTCCAGTGAATAATTGGATGGTAAGAGAAAACCATCCATCTGTGTTGAGGGATGTCTAGGAAAGTTCTGACTTCAGAAGACCTTCCAAAGTATCCAAAATGTATTGATTTTCCTGCCCAAAAGGACAGGAAATATATATTTTGATGGTTCTGTACTTTTAAATCTCTGCACTTAGGACCTGTGTGACTCCTCAGTGACAGAAGACTTGAAATCTAAACTTAGGTTTGTATCAAATTAAAGTTCCACAAAACTCTGTCATAAATAGCAAAGCTTCATTAATCATATGTTATGGCAGAATAGAATTATTGTGTTCATGTGAATTCATACAGTATTCATTGATAGAGTTTTCATATATTCAATGTAGTTGTTGTTGGTAGAATTCACCACCTATATATCTATCCTAAAGTACATCGAAATAGAGGCAGCTAGGTGATGCAGTGGACAGAGCACCAGTGCAGGAGTCAGGAGGACCTGAGTTCAAATCCACTTCAGACACTTGACACTCACTAGCTGTGTGACCTTGGGCAAGTCACTTAACCTCAGTTGCCTCATCCTGGATCATCTCCAGTCCTCCTGACGAATATCTGGTCACTGGATTCATATGGCTCTAGAGGAGAAGTGAGGCTGGTGACCTACACAGCCTTCCCTCACTCAAAACAAAGTCAAGTGCAAGTCATGTCATCATTTCTCTGATTGCATGGTCTTCCTCGGCAACGAAGGATGAACACACATCTAAATAAATGTGATGGACTTCAAACCTCCCCTCTTTGTCTACTCCATAGAGAGGATAAAGGAAAAGGAAGCACATTGGGCCACTTTAGGTGAGTTGGCCAATGTCAAAACCATTCTAAGTTCTAGAAAAAGCTTTAACCCACCAAGTAAGTGAAAGGGAGTAACTCCACTGAAATGATGGGAACACACTCTGACTGAATGTTGGCTGAGTTGAACAAGCAGAAAGAATACTAAATTCTGGAGTTTGACATGAATCCAATGAGCTCTAGTTTATACACAGTGAATACTTGTTCAAAAATGTAACCCTACTACACACTAATTATAACAGATAGAATTTCATGATTTTCTTAAATGATCTCAGGGTGTGAAACTCACATATCATGTAAAAATCTAACTCCTAAATTCTCTCCTTTGGCTGGGAGAGGCCCTGACATAGCTCCTTAAACTGCAGCATTAGGAAGTTTCACCACGTGGTCAGTGGGCCTAATCCTAAGGAGTCCCCCCCAGACAAAACGCTCATCAGAGGTTTTTACTTTGTTTTCACACCATTCATGTCACCTTTCTATGCCTCAGTTTCCCCTTCATTAATAGGAAACTGTTAAAGTAAATGACCTCTATGGGCCCTGGTAGCCTATATCTAATCTCACACCAGGAACCTCTGATTTCTAGGCTTCAGTTTCCCTTTTGGTAGCAGAAAGGGTTTAAATTATATGAGCTCAATGGGCCCTGACAGCCTTTGGGTGATTTCACACCAGTCACTCCCTCTTTCTAGACTTTATTTTGCCTTTCAGTGAAAGTAGGTCCAAGGACTCCATTGTGTTAGAAGGGTCTGCCAGTTTATACCTGATCCCAGACCAGTCACTTCAGCGTTCTAGGCCTTGTTTCATCTTTCAATGAAACAGGGCTGAGGTCTCCATTATCTCAGAGGAGTCTGCCAGCTTCTGCTTTATCCCAAACCAGTCACTTCAGCTTGCTAGGCCTCAGTTTCCCTTTCAGTCCCTTGACAAGCATACAGTATGTGAACTGAGGGGACTCTGCCATCCTATGGGTGATCTCACACCAGTCAAGTCAGTCACTAGCTAGGACTCAGCTTCTGTTTAATTTACAGCGAAAGGTCAGACCACTTGATCTGACAGGGGTCAGCCATTTTGTGGATGATCTTAAGTCACTTCAGTCCTCTCAGCCTCTGAAAGTCCCTCTCTTATACTCTCCAACCCTATCCCTCTGTCCTCTTATTTCTTTCTGAATTTAGAAGGCTTTTGTACCTTTCTAGACATGTTTTCCCTCTTTCATCCATTTCTGATGACAGTAAGGTTCCAGCACTACCCATCCTCCCCCTACTAACTTCTTCTGTATCAATTCTCTTTTATGCCTCATTTGTGTGAGATAATTACTCCTTTTTATCTCTCCCAAACCGGAGTAGAGCACAAAGGGCTGAATACGGCATCCACCTGGATATGAACAAGCTCTTTAAATGGGGACTAAGACAGATCTCAGGTCAGACGAAGAGAGTTGATCTGTTCTCACCAAAGGAACGCTCTCTCTCCACTCTCTAGGGAGGCACTCAGGAAAGCAGGGACCTACTCAGGATCCAGCTTCCCCTATATGTCTTCCATGCCTGTCTCTCCTGAAAAATTCCTAGAAGACCCACCCAACAAGCTCTGGCTCCAACTACTTTTACCCAGGTAGAGAGTAATGCCTCCGTGTTCTCGCCCACAATCTGGAGTTACAGCTGTTGGCTCTCAGGTCTCCCTCAGGAGTCCTGCACCTTCCAGAGCAGCTGCATCCTCTGATCTCGTAGCTCAGGAGAGAGCCTCATGTGCCCTCCAGGAGGGCCGGGACCCCAACAACCCTGGGAAACATAAGCAGTTTGAGGGGATCAAGCTCTGGAGAGGGGTTGAAGGTGGGAGGCTGAAGTGTTCCCAGGAACCTCTATGTACAGCTTAACATGAAGAGCCCCCTCCCCAGGGCAGATATTGCTGTGAAGAAACACTGAACTCCTAGACTTGGGGAAGTATCTGCCCCTCACTGGGCCAGCCTGATCCTTCTACCTCAATCATTATACTTCAGCTTCCAGAACCCATCTGAAACCCAGAATTTCTAAGGGCAGAGAATATTAGAGTTGATAGAGACCTTTGAACACAATCTTCAGTCACAAACTCACAAAACAACTCTTTTGAGGGAGGGGTACATATCAGTTCAGGCACGAGAAGTTTCTGATTTGGGGAGGTGGGGATTGTGAATGAGGAGGATGGCTGATATCCCTTCGTGGCTCAATAGGCCCTCTAGCTTTCCGCACTGGGGACTTCCTAAATGGAGGTCACCTGGTCCTAAGCAGTAGTTTTAAGGAAGAGGGAGGGGGCAGGAGAGAGAGAGACAGAAGCAGAAAGATACAGAAACAGGCAGAGAAAGAGACAGAGAGGCGAGGGGAGAGAGAATCAGAAACAGAGACAATCCAAGAGGACAAAGATAGAGAAGCAGAGAGAGACAGAGAAAGAGGCAGAGAAGTGGGGGGGGGGGGAGAGACAGAGATAGAGAGGAGGGAGGGGGAGAGAGACAGAAACAGATATAGATGGAGACAGAGACACAGAGAGACACAGATACAGAGAGAGATAGAGAGCAGGAAGGTACAGACACAGAAAGAGATAGACAGAGAGGGACAGACAGAGATGCAGAGAGATGCAGAGAAAGAGACAGAGAGAGGGGGGAGAGACAGAATCAGAAACACAGAGACAGAGAGGAGAGAGATAGGAGAATGAAGAGAGAGGGTGAGGTGCTGTGTTAACAGCTCACCTCACTTGAACCGCTCTCAAAAGGGGCTTAAATTAAGCCTTCTTCCCATGGGCAGGTTTCTACCCTACAGCTCTATTCACTTTCAAAGCTTGGAGTCTGCTTCAGCAAGTCTCTGCCATCAGAGCTTCCTCTCCTCTCTGCTCCTCTCCACTCTCAGAGGTCTGCTCTCCTCTCAGAGGTGTTCTGCTCCTCACTCAGAACTCTTCTCAACACTGGCTCGCCCGTTCACTGCCGGCTCTCTTCAATGTCTGTTTTCTCAACACTGGCTCTCTTTATATACAGTTCTACTCAGCATCCGACTGGTTACAACAGACATGCTCGTATCTGATTGGTTAGAGCCCACTTACATGTCTGATTGGCTAACATCCAATCCAGAAAACAGCAAAGATCCTACTTTGTTTGCTCTTACACCTTCAAGGCATGAAATCCAGCCTGTGTTCGGAGAAGACTTCATCCCAATCCCTCCTGCTTCTAATCCCTACTCTCCTGAACTGGGGTGGGAACATCACTGTCTCCAAATTGTTACTAGCCTCCCACCCTGTGAAAGATCTGGGGCCACCCCTTACCAGGGGTGGGGAACTTGTGGCCTTGAGGCCATGAATGGTCCTCTAGGTCCTCATGTGTGGCTGTTTGACTGAATCCAAACTTCACAGAACAAATTCCCTTAATAAAAGTATGCAGGTGGAGCCTTTAGACCAAGTCCAACTTTTACAGAACAAATCCTTTTATTAAGGGGTTTTATTGATCATTATTTATTCGTTTGTGATTATTTCATGCATTTATTGTGGGCTTCAGAGTACAGTAGGTTTAAGGTTTAAGGTGAGGAGAGGAAAGGACAGGAGAGGAGAGGACGGGAGAGGGCAAGACAGGAGAGGACAGGACATCAGACATGGGAGAAGATTCTGGGTGGGTGGGTTGCAGCAGGGGCTCCAGGTAGAGCCAGACTAAGGCTTGAGGACACATGGAGGAGGCAGACCCTGCAGCTCAGCTGTGGGGTGGGGTGGGGTGGAATCAGGGAGGGCTCCAGGGAGGAGGAGGCACCTGACCAGAGTCTTCCAAGGCTTTCTGCCGCCTCTTAGAAACCGCTGAGGGCCCCCCTGCCTGTCAGCCCCTGGTCCCGCCCTCTCCTCACTCCCTCGTGGCCCCTGGGAAGACCACTCCCTGAGTGTGAGGCTGGCTGTCCCCCCAGTCCCACGTGTGTTCTCGTCCACTGGGCGACTCTGCCCCCGTGGTGCCAGGACGTCCTTGTGGCGTGCCAGCTGAGGCGGGTCCTGTCGGAAGCCACGGAAATGTAGCCCGGGGTGCAGAAATGTACCGCAGAGCCTTAAGCCTCCCTTAGCTCGGTAAGAAGCCCGAGGTCGACCCTCCACGGCCCCCACGCCTCGGCACCACGTCCACGCTCCTCCTCCCTCAGCCCACTTGTGAGCTCTCGAAGCGCGGTCTGACCTCTACCCTGACTGGCACTGCAGGGGCTGGGCTGGCTCCAGGGCCAAGCTTGGTCAGCGCCATGGAAGGCGCAGCCTGGTCTTCTTTGCAGTTCAGCAGGTGGGGGCAGTCGTTAGGAGCCCCTGGCCCCTTCCCTTCCCTATCTGCTTTTTGTTCTGGGGGGTTTTTTTGCGGTGTGGGGGCGGGGGAAGGGAGGGCTCTCGTGGCTCTAGGGTGCGAATCCTCTGTCGTCCTGCAGGGGGCGATGGAGGGGAAGGGATGCGGAGGACCTCCTCGCCTTCCCCTGAGTGCTGAGGCTGGAAGCCGCCCTCGCGGAGGAGCCCCTGGTGGTGAGGCGACCAGACCAGCACGTGCTTCCCCTCCCCCTGCACTTTCCTGTCCCGCCCCAGCACGAGGCCGGAAGTCCGCAGAAGCGCATCCGCCCAACAGCGCGACGCTCGGCTCGTCGTGCTCACAGCAGGCACTGCCGTCATCTGGGAGGCCCCTGGGCGGGTGAGGGGGCGGGAGGGGGTCGTGGGGCCCCGCGCTTGTGGGGGTTTGGGGCGGCGGGGGAGGCCCGGGCCTTGTCCCCTGATTCCTTCTTCCAGCAGGAAGCCTCTGGCCCTCCCTCCGTCTGTCACCCCGGCCCTCCCTCCCTCCCTCCTTCCGTCCCTCCATCTGTCCCTCCATCCCTCCCTCCTTCCACCCTTCCATTCCTCCCTCCATCCCTCCCTCCTTCCGTCCCTCCATCCGTCCCTCCATCCCTCCCTCCTTCCGTCCCACCCTGTCTTCATCTGTCCTTCTCTCCCTGTGTTCCTCCCTCCATGCAGCACTCCGTCTGTCAGTCCCTCTGTCCGTCCTCCCGCTGCCCCGGCTACCAGTGTGTCTGTCTTAGCCTCGGCTAGTGGTGAGCGCCCCCGTGTCCTGCCCCCTTCTCCCCAGGCCTGACCCCAGAGAGGCTCCTACCTCTCCCCCTCCTCCCAGACATTGCCTTTGGTGATGACCTTTATGATTATCCACAGCCCTGAACGCCCAGGAGGGAGCTCCTGTCCTCTCTTCTTTGAGGCCAACCTTGACCCTTCTCCCCAGACCTGACCCCAGAGAGAGCCCCCTCCTCCTCTTCTTCCTCTTCCTCCTCTCAGAGACTGACCTTGACCAAACTACCCAGGCTGGACCCCTAAGAGGCTTTCTTCTCACATTCTGCCCTTGACTTTGTCTACTATCCACAGACCTGAGCTCCCAAGAGCTCCCAGAGGCATCACCTCCCACAGTGACATCATCATTGTCAAGGGCTTAGCCCAGAGGTTGGCACATGGTAGATCCCCAATAAATGATTAGATCTTTCCCCAAGCTGTTGGAGTGGGGTTGGGGGTAAGTGTGGGGGTCAGGTGATTTGTTCTCAGAGACTGACCCTACTCATTCTCCCCAGATCTGAGCTCCTAAGAGGTATCTCCTCCCAGAAACTGAGGCTGGCCATTCCCTCCAGGCCCGAGCTCCTGAGAGCCAGCTTCTCCTACCATGACATAATATTTGTAAAGATAATATTTACCCAGTACCTAGCACATAGTAGGCCTGTAATCACTTATTATTTTCTTCCCTCCAGACTTGTGCAGGGGGTCTGATCTTAGAGACTGACCTTGCTCATTCTCCCTGGCACTGAGTTCCCAGAAGAAGTCAGACAGACTCTGGGCATCTGTCCTCAGGCATCCAGAAGCCGGTACACCAGAGACTAAGTCTGAAGCCCTCCAACCCCACCTTCTCCTCTGCCTAATCCATACTTGATCTGACAACTATAAGTATCTGTCTTTCTTTGCTTCCTATTGTCTGCTGGACCGGTATCTCAAAAACTTTTCCTCCCAGACTTACCTTGACCTGAACTATTTAGAGGCAGCTCCTCTAAGAAATGGACCTTGCCCTTGCCTTTGCTGTTCTCTGCAGATCTGAGCCCCCAAAAGGTTCTTCTCCCAGAGACTGAAGTTGGCCTTCCCCTCCAGACTCCAACTCCAAAGAGGCATCTCCACCCAGAATGAGATAATACTTGAGATGGTATTAGTGCAGTGACTGGCACATAATAGGCTTGTACTAAATGATTATTCCCTTCCCCCAAGGTGTTCAGGGGGTCTGATGTCAGAAGCTGACCTTGCTCTTTCTCTCAGGGACTCAGTTCCCAAGGGATTCTCCAGTCAGACTGACCTTGGCCATCCACCCTGAGAGGTGTGCACCCAGAGCCTCTCCAAATCTGAGGTCCTCCAGCCTCACCTTCTCCTCTGTCTCATAGAGACACCAACATTTGATCAGCCACCTGTGAGTATCTTTCTTTCTTTACTTTGTATTTTCTCCTAGACCAGTGTCTCAAAAGCTTTTCCTTTCAGACTGAACTTGACTTGAGCTCCATAGAGGCAGCTCCTCTACAAAAGTTTTGCCCTTGCCTGTTCTCCAGAGCTGAGCCCCCATGAGATATCAGCTCCCAGAGACTGAGGTGGGTCATCTCCTCCAGACTCCAACTCCTGAAAAGTTTTTTCTCCCAGAATGAGATAATATTGTGAAGGGTGTAGTCCAGTGCCTGGCACATAGTAGGTCTATATTAAATGATTATACCCTTCCGCCAGGGTGTCCAAGGGGTCTGATATCAGAGGCTGACCTTGCTCTTTGTCTCAGGGACTCAGTTCCCAAAGGATTCTCCAGTCAGACTGACCTTGGCCATCCTCCCTCAGAGGTGTGCACCCTGAGCCTCTCCAAGTCTGAGGTCCTCCAACCTCACCTCCTCTATCTCATAGAGACACCAACATTTGATCAGCCACCTGTGAGTATCTTTCTTTCTTTGCTTCCTATTTTCTCCTAGACCAGTGTCTCAAAAGCTTTTCCTCTCAGACAGAACTTGACCTGAGCTCCTTAGAAGCAGCTCTTCCAAGAAATTGACCTTGGCCTTGCACATTCTCCCCAGATCTGAGCCCCCATGAGGTACCAGCTCCCAGAGACTGAGGTGGGTCATTCCTTCCAGACTCCCACTCCTGAGAGACATCTCCACCCAGAATGAGATAATAGTTGTGAAAGGTTTATTCAATGACTGGCCTATAGTAGGCCTATATTAAATGATTATTCCCTTCCCCCAAGCTGTCCAGGGGGTCTGATTTTCAGATACTGAATTTCATATTCTGCTTAGCACTGAGATTCCAAAGGAATCTCCAGTCAGACTGACCTTGGCCATCCTCCCTCATAGGTGTGCACCCAGAGTCTCTCCACGTCTGAGGTCCTCCAGCCTCACCTTCTTCACTGCCTTATCTCAAAGAGACACCAACATTTGGTCAGCCGCCTGTGAGCATCTTTCTTTCTTTACTTCCTATTCTCTCCTAGACCAGTGTCTCTAAAGCTTTTCTTCCCAGACTGACCTTGACCACTCTCACCAGGCTTGAGCCCTGAGCAAGTCTTGAGCAGCTCCTCCAAGACATTGACCTTGCCCTTGCACATTCTCTCCAGATCTGAGACCTGAAGGGGTATCTCCTTCGAGAGACTGAGGTGGGTCATCCTTTCCAGACTCCTACTCCTGAGAGGCATCTCCACCCAGAATCAGATAATAGTTGTCTAGTGTTCAGTCCAGTGACTGGCACATAATAGGCCTGTATTAAATGATTACTTGCTTTACCCAAGCTGTCTAGGAGGTCTGCAACTCTGAACTCCCAAGAGGTAACTTCTCTCCTGTCTTCTCTTCTCAGAGACCCACCTTGTCCAGGCCAGGACCAGACTTAGGACCACAGGTGAGAGTTGGACAGCAACCAGAGACCAACCTTGACCTTTCTTCCCAAGCCTGACCCCCGGAGAGCTTCCTTGCCCTCTCCCTTCCCCTCCTCCTTCTCCTCTCCATCCTCTTTTCCTCCTGCTCCATCTCTTTCCCCTCCCCCATCCTCTTTCCCCCCATCCTATTTCTTATCCCCTGCCCCTTCCCCTCCTCTCTCTCCCCCTCTTCCTTGCCTTCTGCATCCCCCTCCCCTTTCTCCCCCCTCCCCAAAATTGACTTTGGCCATGACCTTGATGAATATCCTCAGCCCTGAACTCCCAGGAGGTAACCCCTCTCCTCTCTTCTCCTCTCAGAGACCCACCTTGACCATTGTCAGTATGACTGACACCATCTTCCTCCTCCTCCTCCTCCTCCTCGTCTTCATCCTCATCCTCCTCGTCTTCATCCCCATGTGTTCCTTCTCCTCCTCCTATTCCCTGATGATGACATTGAAGATTATGCACAATCCTGAACTCCCAGGAGGAATCTCCACTCCAAGTTCGACCTCGACCATTCTCCCAGTGCCTGACCACCAAGAGAACTTCTCCCCTCCACAAATGTTATTTAATGTATTCTAGTCTCATATTGAGTGAAATTCATTATTGTTTACTATTATTACTTTCATACTATACAAGTCAGGGAGTTTGCTAGTAATCCAAGTTACCTTAATTATCTGATTTGCAATGGGTTAAAGAAAAGTGCTTGACATTAATTTGATAATTCATTGTATTGGAAATACTGTCAGAAACTATACTATTCCTTCATCTCTTTGGGATCTGGATGTAATTGTTAAAAGACTGACGTAAATATGTGGAGAAAATCAGTAGCAGATTAGTAACTGTGTTAGGGCGGTAATATTTTAAGATTTCAGGCTCTACCCCCATGCTTATTGTGCATTGTTGGGACCTCATTGAAGAACTAGAAATGGCAAAGGAAAAGATTTTTAGAAATCAGTCTTTAACTGGCTTTAGTCTACAAAGCAACGTCAGCTAACAATCTGGAGAATCCTGCCCACCCCACTTTTCAGCATAATCTATGGAAAGCCCCTAGTAAATCTAATACTGTATTAATGTTGGATATGGTAAATATATGTGGCTATGGATACTGGTTACCCTGATCTGTGACTATTGCAAAAGATATTAAAGCAACCCTTCCTTTTGGTGTTCAGACTGAGAATTGTTTCATTATCTCCCTCTGAGAAAGCTCTCAAAGGTTTCCCTGCTTGGGAATCCTGGCCACCCCTAGCCAGCACAACTCCTTGAGAAAAGAAACCCTTCATCTGGAATCTTAGAGTAAGAAAATTTTGAAAAAAATAACTTAGAACACTTAGTCCAGCCCAATCTAATGGAACCTAATGATAACAGGCATGAATTCAAACTGTCCACCTTTCTAAGTGTACTTCTATATTGGCTGACTACTTGGATCAGCTCCTACCTGCTAAGTCTCTGAAAGGGAAAAGAGTCAGGGTGTTGAGAGGACATCCAGCTCCATAAGGAAGCAAAGGAAAAGATTTTATGGAGCTGGAAATCACCATGGCATGTATTTCAAAAATGGAAATATATTAATTTATGGACAATAATCTCTTTTCTTTGGAAGTGCCAAGAGTACTGGGCCTTGGACATTAAATTAAGTGAAAATGTTACCATTAGGGGATTGTAAATTATATATTTTATAATTATGTATGTATAGAATATATGTCACATAATTTATAATACATGATTATATGTATAGAATATAGAATATCTAGAATGTACATATGTAATATAGTTTTATATATATATATATGTATATATATATATATATATATATATATACATAGAATGTAAAGAGAGCTGAGAGCCCAGGACTGTGGGGGATGGGGGGTGATGGGGATGATGAGCCACCCTGCTTTTGTGTGTGTGTGTATGTGTGCGTTCATACTTCATTGCACAGGCAGTCAGTCAGCTCCTTTGCAGCTATCAGGTGTTACCAGGCCTGGTGCTAAACTCTCGGAATACAAGGAAGGCTTAAAAGAAACAATCAATTATCTGAGGAGGCAGTGCCAGTCTCAGGCTGATCTCACACCAATTGTTTGGGATTTCTAGGTCTCAAGTTCCTTTTCAGTAACAGCAGAGGGTTAGTCTCCAAGACCTGAGATGTCCCTCACTGCCACCCTCTGGATGATGTCACAACAACCACTTCAGCTTCCAAGGCCTCAGTTTCCTTTTTAGTAACATAAGCGCTTGGACTTCATGATTGGAGATGCTCCTCACAGCCAAACTCTGGGTGATCTCAAATCAGAAACCTCAGCTTTCTGGGCCTCACTTTCCCTTTCAGTGAAATCAGCATCAAGGTCTCAGTTACCTGAGAGGGACCTGCCAGCTATACCACAAAGTCATAACAAACGCTAGAGCTTTCTGGACCTCAGTTTCCCTCTCAGTGCAAAGCCTTGGTAAAATTGTATGACACCATTGTGCCCTGGCAGCCTAGGTGGTGTCTAACACCAGGAATGTCAGCTTTGTAAGCCTCAGTTTCCCTTTTGGTAACAGCAATGAGTTAAATGATAAGTTCTGAATGGGCTCTGGTGGGTTTTGGGTGATCTCACACCAATCACTTCAGCTTTCAAGGCCTTATTTCATCTTTCAGTGAAAGCAGGCCTGGGGACACCATTATCTCAGAGAAGTCTGCCAGTTTATGCCTAATCCCAGCTTGCTAGGCCTTAGGTTCCTTTTCAGTCCCTTGACGGTCATAAAGTATGTGAACTGAGGGGGCTCTCACAGCCTAAGGGTGACCTTACACTAATAAGGTCTGCTTTCCAGGACTCATGCTGCCTTTGATTGAGGAGAATGTTGGACCCCTTGATCTTACAGGGGCCAGCTATTTTGTGAGTGATCTTCAAAGTGTCACTTCAGTTCTGTGGACCTCTGTTTCCCTACCTATGACAACATCAGGTTGAATTCTGTGACTTCACAGGCCCTTGACAAGCTATGGGTGATCTCACAACAATCACTTCAGCTTAGTAGGCCTCATTGCTAGACCTATTGCTTTTACTAAAAGGGAAACTGAGGGTTAGAAAGCTGATGTTCCTGGTGTGGCATATCACTTAGGCTGGGAGGGAAGCCTCAGGTCATATACTTTTCCTGAGGCTTTTCACTGAGAGGGAAACTGAAGACCAGAAAGCATTAGTCTTTGTTATGACTTTACACTAAAGTTAGCAGGACCATCTCAGATAACTGAGACCTACATGCTGTTTTCAGTGAAAGGGAAAGTGAGGCCCAGAAAGCTGTTTCCTGATAAGAGATCACCCTAAGTTCAGCAGTGAGGGACAAATAAGACCATGGAGTCCAATCCCATGTGTTACTGAAAGGGAAATAGAGGCCTAGGTAGCTGAAGTGGTTGTTGTAAGATCACCCAGAGGGTGGTAGTGAGGGGCATCTCCCATCATGGAATCTGACCACCTACTTTACAGAAAGTAAAATTGAGACCAGAAATCTGAAGTGAGTGGAATAAGATTAGCCCTAGGCTGGCAGTGCCTCCTCAGATAATGGAGTCCTAGTATCTGGTTTCAAAGGAATGGAAACTGAGGTCTAGCATATTGAAGTGCCTGTAGAGAGTTCATGCAGGTGAATTCAGAGCATCTCAGATCATGGAGACTAACCCCCTGTTGTTGCAGAAAGGGAAACAGTGACCTAGATAACTGAAGTGGTTTTTGTGAGACCACCTAGAGGGTGGCAGTTAGGGTCATTTCATATCATGGAGTCACAACCCCTGCTCTTACAGAAAGGGAAACTGAGGCCTAGAAGTCTGAAGCCAGAGTCTGGCACTGACTCTTCAAATAAAGGAGTCCTAGCAGCTGCTTTCAAAGGAATGTAAACCGAGGTCTATCATGTTGAAGTGCCTAGAGAGACATCAGAGAGATGAAGTCAGGGGCATCTCATATCATGGAGTCTGACCTGCTGCTGTTATAGAATGGGAAACAGAGGACCAGGAAGCTGAAGTGGTTGTTGTGAGATCACCCAGAGGGGCATCTCCCCTCATGGAGTCTGACCACCTGTGTTCCTGAAAGGGAAATTGAGGCTTATAAATACAATGGATTGCTGTGAGATCAGCCTGATGCTGTTACTGCCCCCTCAGATAATGGAGGAGCATTGGAAAGTACCTGCTTTCGTGTTTGTCCTTCGTTCCCGAAGAAGACCATGCCGATCAGAGAAATGATGACAAGATTTGCACTTGAATTTGTTTTGAGTGAGGGAGGGCTGTGCAGGTCACCAGCCTCACTTCTCCTCCAGAGCCATCTGAATACAGTGATCTGACATTCCTCAGGATGACTGCAGATGGCCCAGGATGCATTGGGAGCAGGTGAGTACCTGCACCTACTTTCAAAGAAATAGAAACTGAGGTTTATCAAGTTGAAGTGCCTAGAGAGAGAGATCACACAGTAGCAGTCAGGGGTATCTCAGATCATGGATTCCACACCCCCCTACCCCCCAGCTGTTACAGAAAGGAAAACAGAGTTCTTGAAAGCTGTAGTGGTTGTTGTGAGATCACCCAGAGACTGGCAGTGAAGGGTGTCTCAGATCATGGAGTCCAAACCCCTGTGTAACTGAAAGGGAAATTGTGGCTTATAAATCCGAACAATTGGTGTGTGATCATCCTGAGGCTGTTACTGTCTCCTCAGATAATGGAATCCTAGAACCTCCTTCAAAGGAATGAAAACTGAGATCTAGTATGTTGAAGTGCCTAGAGAGAGATCACAAAGAGTAGTCAGGGGCATCTCAGATCATGGAGTCCAACCCCCTAATCCTACTGAAAGGGTCACTGAAGCCTGGAAAGCTGACTTTCTTATTGTGAGATGCCACATTGGCTAGGAGGGCACACTCGGGTCATTTACTTTCACTGAGGCTTTTCACTAAATGGGAAACTGAGGTCCAGAAAGCTTTAGTAAATGTTATGACTTCACCACAAAGCTGACAAACCCCTCTCAGATAATTTAGACCTAGATGCTCATTGAAATGAAAGGGACAGTGAAGACCAGACAGCTGAGGTGTCTGATGGGAAATCACCCAGAGGTCGTCAGTGAGGGGCATCTCAGATCATGGAGTCTGACCACCTGCTCTTGCTCACAGGGAAATAGAGGCCTGGAAATTTGAAGGATTGCTGTGAGATTACCCTAGGCTGTTAGTGTCTCCTCAGATAATAGAATCCTAGCACCTCCTTTCAAAAGAATCGAAACTAAGTGTGTGCCATGTTAAAGTGGGAAGAGAGAGATTATAGAGGAGAAATCAGGGGCATCTCAGATCATAGAGTCCAAACCTCTGTGTTACTGAATGGGAAATTGCGGCTTATAAATCCACACAATTGGTGTGAGATCACCAATAGGCTGGGAGAGGCCCCTCAGTTCACATGTGTTATGACTTTCAAGGGATTGAAATGGATAACTGAGGCCCAGGAAGCTGAAGTAACTGGTTTGAGATTGGGCATAAGCTTGCAGACTCCTCTGAGATAATGGAGTCCTCAATCCCACTTTCACTGAAAGGGCTCAAGAGCTGAAGTGACTGGCATGAGATCACCCAAAGGCTTCCAGGGAACTTTCAGCTCATATAATTTAACCTATTGCTGTTACAGAAAGGGAAACTGAGACAGAGAACGCTGACTTTCCTGGTATGAGATAGCATGTAGGCTAGGAGGACACACTCTGGTCATAAACTGTTACTGAGACTTTTCACTGTTAAGGAAACTGAGGTCCAGAAAGTGTTAATGACTGTTAGGACTTCACCCTCAAGCTAGAAGGACCCCCTCAGACAATTTAGACCAAGATGCTGCTTTCACTGGATAGGAAAGTGAGGTCAAGACAGCTAAGGTTCCTGATGAGAGATCACCCAGTACCTGGCAGTGAGGGACATCTCAGATCATGGATTCCAATCCCCTGATTTTGCTGAAAGGGAAAAAGAGGCCTAGGAAGCTCAAGTGGTTGTGAGATCCACCCAGAAGGTGTCAGTGAGGTGTATCACAGATTATGCAGTCTTTCCCCTTGTTACTGAAAGGGAAATTGAGATTATAAATCCAAATAATTGGTGTGAGATCACCCTGAGGCTATTACTGCCTCCTCAGATAATGGAGTCCTGGAACCTGCTTTCAAAGGAATGGAAACTCAGATCTAGGATGTTCAAGTGCCTAGAAAGAGATCACAGAAGAGAAGTCAGGGGCATCTCAGAACGTGGAGTCCAATCTCCTGTTGTTGATGAAGGGCATACTGATGCCTAGAAAGCTGACTTTCGTGTTGTGAGATACCACATGGGCTAAGAGGGCACACTCTTGTCATATACTTTTACTGAGGCTTTTCACTGAGAGGGAAACTGAGGTGCAGAAGGGAGGGCTAGACAGCTAAGATGTCTGATGGAAAATTATCCAGAGTTTGCGATTTCCCTAGACTCATGGGCTAAGAGACTATTTACCCCTTCTGCTGATCCCACTTTTCCAGGATTTTTCCTGGGGAAATATTCTCTGGATTTTTCAAGGTCAACAAGGGGAGCGGTAGAGCATTTACAGATCACTCCACCATCTTGGCTCCAGGAAGTTCAAGTAGATGACTTACAGACATTTAATCTGCCAGCTGATATTCTCAGGAGTATCTGCTGCAGTTGCCTGGGGTTCTGCGCTCCTCTCTCTCTCAGATCCACAGAACTCCCATCCTTGGCTGATATGTTTGAGAATCCGCAGTGCTGCTGCTGCTTCAAACTACCTAGAGCTTAGGTGAGTACTTGCTCTCACATAGGCATCTTGGCTCCCCACACCCCTGTTACCACACCCCTGTTATTTTTTTTCAGACATTCTATGAAACTCGGACACTTCTTTTTTTTTGTTATATCGTTTTTATTTTTGTTTTATTTTGTTAAATGAGAAATATTATTTTGTTTTATTTTATTAAATGAGAAATGTGAAACAGTGAAAAAACAAAAGAACTTTTAAAATAACTTTTAAGAAATTTACACCAAGTAATAGAATATTGTAAGTGGTAAAAATAAATTCCTGAACATTCCAAAGACTGGGATAACAAATGTGAAGTCTTTTCCTGAAGAAGGCCCAAATAGATAATAAAATTACTTCCAGTTAGGAGGGAAAAACTCTGGTTTCATTAAGTGAAACAATTTATTCCTTTGAAAGGATTTATCTACTGCATCAATTTGTTCAATTTCATAGTAAAGTGTTTCTAATTTGTACATCAAACAGGATACAAACAAGAGTTTGCTAATTTATCAACATATTAAAAATGCAGGTTGATCAAAGTACTTGAGCTGCCTGAAAAAAATCAGAATTTTTCAAGATACCAATAAGATAAAAAAAACAACATGTACAAACTATTATCAGTATCCATCCTATTTTTGATTAAAAATACTCTTCAGTTTTTACAATGACCTTCAGTTATCAACTCCTATTTTGGATCCTGTGAATCCATCAGGGTTTACTAGGAAATTTGTATTCGAATGTGTAACTCAAAGGCAATTAACTCAGTGGTTACAAGCTTAAGTAGTAAATAGTATCCCCCTAAAAAACTGTTTTTCCAAAATATAGATAGAAGAGCACAGAATAAAAAATGCTTAATAAATAATACTTGGTACACAAATGAAATGAATAATAATTTAGAATTATACAGGATGCTATAGAGACTACGGAAGGAAAATGAACTGAATCAGGCTGTATTATTGAAAGGGAAACTGTGACCTAGAAAGCTGAGGGGAATGGAGTGACCCTTCCAAAGTGGGCAGTGAGTGGCATCTCAGACCCTGGAGTCCCACCCTCTGCTGTTAATCAAAGGGAATATGATTCCTGGAAAGCAGACCTGACTGGAATGAAACCACCCATAAGGTTGCAGAGCCCCCTCTCCCCACATACTTTAACCAGCCAAGGTTTTGAAGGGGAGTAATCTTGAGGGAATGATGTTGAAATCAACCAAGGCTGACAGGGCCCATTCATCTTCTGTTATTTAACCCCTTGGTGTCACTGAAAGGGAAACTGAGGCCTAGAATGCTCAGGTGAATGGCATGATATGCCACAAACTGTGGCAATGGGGGACATCTCAGTCTGTGAAGTCCAACCACTTGCTGTTACTGAAACAAAAACTGTGGCCAAGGAAGCTGAAGTGACTAGTATGAGATCCCCCATTACCTGACAGGGGCCTATGAAATAATAGTATTCAACCTGCTTCCCTGTCACAGCAAGGGAAACTGAGACTGAGAGGACTGAAGTGACTTTTTTAAGATTATCCACAAAATAGCTGAGCCCTGTCAGATCAAGTGGTCCAACCCTCTCCTGTTAATCAAAGAGAACCTGAGTCCTGGATAGCATACCTGACTAGTGTGAGATCACCCACAGGATGGCAGAGCCCCCTCAGTTTGCATACTTTATGCCTGTGAAGAGAGGGAAAAGGATACTGAGGCCTAACAAATTGAAGTGACTGGTTTAGGATTAGGCATAAACTGGCAGACTCCTCTAAGATAATGGAGTCCTTCGCCCTGCTCTCATTGAAAGTGGAAATAAGGCCTAACAAGCTGGACTGACTGGTGTAAGATCACCCAAAGGGTACCAGGGCCCTTTCAGCTCATATAATGTAAACCATTGGTGTTACTGAAAGAAAAACTGTGGCCTAGAAAGCTTATGCTCCTGGTGTGAGACACCACATAGGTTGGGAGGGCACACACGTATATTTCAACGAGGCTTTTCTCTGAGGGGGAACCTGAGGGCCAAAAAGTTTTAGTGACTGTTATGACTTCACCCTCAAGTTGGCAGGCCCCTCTCAGAAAATCTGAATATGATATTCCAGAAGTCAAAGGAACTAGGATTAAAACCAAGAAACACCTACCCAGCAAAACTGAGTATAATACTTCAGGGGGAAAAATGGGTACTCAATGAAATAGAGGACTTTCAAGCATTCTTGAGGAAAATAGCAGAGCTGAATAGAAAATTTGACTTTCAAATACAAGAATCAAGAGAAGCATGAGAAGGTAAAAATAGGAAAGAGAAATCATAAGAGACTTAGTAAAGTTGAACTGTTTGCATTCCTACATGGGAAGATAATATTTGTAACTCTTGAAACTTATCAGTATCTGGGTAGTTGGAGGGATTATATACATATAGACTGAGGGCACAGGGTGAGTTGAGTAGGAAGGGATGATATTTAAAAATTAAGGGGTGAGAGAGAAATATATTGGGAGAAGAAAGGGAGAAATGGAATGGGGCAAATTATCTCTCATAAAAGAGGCAAGAAAAATCTTTTTCAATGAAGGAGAAAAGAGGGTAGGTGAGAGGGGAAAAGTGAAGCTTACTCTCATCACGTTTGGCTTAAGGAGGGAATAACATGCACACTCAATTTGGTATGAAAAACTATTACGCTCCAGGAAAGTGATAAGTGGGGTGTGCTGAAGATGACAGAAGGGAGGGCAAATGGAATGAGGGCATAATTAGAAATAAACACTTTTAGGGATGGACAATGTCAAAAGAGAATAGAATAAATGGGGAGCAGGATAGGATGGAGGGAAATAGTTTTTCACAATATGCCTTGTATGGAAGTCTTTTGCATAACTACACATATATAGCCTATATTGAATTGCTTGCCTTCTCGGTGGGGGTGGGGAGGGAGGAAGGGAGAGAAATTGGAAATCAAAGTTTTAAAAATAAATGTTAAAAATTTTTTTTCCACGCAACTGGGAAGTAAGAAATACAGGTAATGGGGTATAGAAATCTATCTTGCCCTACAAGAAAATAGAGGAGAAGGGGATAAGGGAAGGGAGGGGTGTTATAGAAGGGACAGAAGATTGGGGAAAGGGGTAATCAGAAAGCATGGTGTCTTGGGGTGGGGAAAGGGGAGAGATGGGGAGAAAATCTGAAATTTAAAATCTTGTAAAAATGAATGTTGAAAACTAACAAAGATTTTTCTTCTCTGACTTTAACACACTGAAAGACTTGGGCCTTCAGCATCCAACAGCCAAAATGAGCTTTTCTTTGCCCATTGTCTCTCCATCAAGATTTCTCTTAGCACAGAATTAACATTAGAAGGTTATACTTCCGTGGAAATCGCATCAGCTTTTTCCTAAGTACAGCAGATTCACTGACAATGGTTTTGGAGGCTTTGATACCAGGAAAGTGACAATCAATGGCATCTTGCCTGACGCTTTTTGTTTTCTACTCAAGTAGTACAGCAGCAATATGAATACCTTCTAACGAGAAATGTATAAAATTTCAGAGATCATGTCTTCCATACCTCATCGGTATGTGACATTTTAAAAATTGGAGTGAGATAATTTCTGGGTAATTGGATCAACATTTTAATGCACCACGCTCTATAGCTAGGAGGGGAAGGGATGCGGAGGACCTCCTCGCCTTCCCCTGAGTGCTGAGGCTGGAAGCCGCCCTCGCGGAGGAGCCCCTGGTGGTGAGGCGACCAGACCAGCACGTGCTTCCCCTCCCCCTGCACTTTCCTGTCCCGCCCCAGCACGAGGCCGGAAGTCCGCAGAAGCGCATCCGCCCAACAGCGCGACGCTCGGCTCGTCGTGCTCACAGCAGGCACTGCCGTCATCTGGGAGGCCCCTGGGCGGGTGAGGGGGCGGGAGGGGGTCGTGGGGCCCCGCGCTTGTGGGGGTTTGGGGCGGCGGGGGAGGCCCGGGCCTTGTCCCCTGATTCCTTCTTCCAGCAGGAAGCCTCTGGCCCTCCCTCCGTCTGTCACCCCGGCCCTCCCTCCCTCCGTACTTTCTTTGGTCCCTCTGTCCATCTCTGCATCCACACGTGCCTTGGGCCCTTCATTCATCCCTCAGTCTGACCCTCCATTTTCCCCTCCGTACATCTGTCCATCCCTCCCTCGGTCCCTCCCCCTCTCCGTCCTCCCCTCCCTCCCCCCTGCTCCTCCTGCTCGCCCTCCTCCTCCTCCTCTCCCTCCTCCTTCCCATCTCTGTCCCCCTCCCTTTTCCCCTCCCCTTTTCTCTCTTCTCCCCCTCTCCTGCCTCCTCGTTCTCCCCTCCCTCCCGTCCTCCCCCTCCCTCCCCATCTCCCTTCCTCCTCCCCCTCTCCCTTCTCCTGAGTCCCCCCTCCCCTTTCCCTTCCACCTCCTCTTTCCCCTGTACTCCTGTCCCTCCCCTTGTCCCTCCTCCTCCCTTTCTCCCTCTCCTCCCTCCCCCTCCCCCTCCCTCTTCCTCCTTCCTCCTCTTTCTCCTCTTCCCTTTCCCTCCCCCTCTTCTTTGCCCCCCCTCCCCCGTTCTCCCAGAGATTGACCTTGGCCACGACCTTTATCACTATCCGCAGCCCTGAACTCCCCGGATGTAACTCCTCTCCTCTCTTGCCCTCTCAGGGACCCAACTCAACTACTCTCAGTATGAATGAAGCCACAGAGAGCCTCCTCCTCCTCCTCCTCGTCCTCCTCATCCTTCTCCCTCCCCCCGCTCCTCCTCCCAGATCATGAGTTTGAGGATTTCTTTGAAGGTGATTATCCATTGTTTTGAACTCCCCAAAGGTAAGTTCTCTCTAACCTCAGCCTTGACCATTCTCCCAGGCCTGACCCTAAGAGAGACCCTCGCCATCCTCCTTCCCATGCCATTCCTTCTCCCCCTGTTCCCTCTCCCTCCTCCTCTTCCTCTCCCTCCTCCTTCCCCCCTCCTCCCAGAGAATGACCTTGGCCACGACCTTGATGGCTATCCTCAGCACTGAACTCCCAACATGTAACTCCTCTTCTCTCTTCTCCCCTCACAGACACGCCTTGACCATTCCCACCATGACTGGCACCATTTTCCTCCTCCTCCTCCTCCTCCTCCTCCTCCTCATCCTTTTCCCTGAGGATGTTTCAAGATGATGCACAACCCTGAACACTCAGAAGGAAACTCTACTCCAACACTGACCTGTAGCATTCTCCCAAGGCCTGACCACCAAGAGATCTCCCCCCACCCCCAAGTGCCATTGAATTTATTCTACTCTCATTTTCAGTGGTTTATTATTGTTTACTATTATTACTATTTTATTTAGTGTTATTACTATTATTGTTTACTATTACTGCTTTCATGCTGTATGGGTCAGGAAGTTTACTGATAGGCCAAGTTACCTCAGTTATCTGATTTGCAGTGGGCTAAAGAAAAGTGCCTGACATTAATTTGATAATTCGTTGTATTGGAAATACTGTTAGGAACTGTACTCTTCTTTCATCTCTTTGGGATCTGGATGTAATTGTTAAAAGACTGACGTAAATATGTGGAGAAAATCGGTAGCCGATTAGTAACTGTGTTAGGGCGGTAATATTTTAAGATTTCAGGCTCTACCCCCATGCTTATTGTGCATTGTTGGGACCTCATGGAAGAACTAGAAATGGCAAAGGAAAAGATTTTTAGAAATCAGTCTTTAATTAGCTTTAGTCTACAGAGCAAGGTCAGATAAAGATCTGGAGAATCCTGGCCACCCCACCTTTCAGCATAATCCCTGGAAAGGCCTTAGTAAATCTAATACTGCATAAATGTTGGATATGGTAAATGGATATGGATATGGATATTGGTTACCCTGATCTGTGACTATTGCAAAAGATATTAAAGAAACCCTTCCTTTTGGTGTTCAGACTGAGAATTGTTTCATTTCCCTCCTCTCTGAAAGCTGTCAAAGGTTTCTCTTGGGGACACTGGCCACCCCTAGCCAGTGCCACCCCTCAAGAAAAGAAACCTGTCTGTAATCTTAGAGTAAGAAATTCTAAAACCAACTTAGAACACTTAGCCCAGGCCACTCTAAGCGAACCTAGTGGTAACAGGTGTGAATTCAAATTGTCCACTTTTCTAAGTGTGCTTCTATATTGACTGACTACTTGGGCCAGCTCCTATTTGCTAAGTCTCTGAAAAAGAAAAGAGGTAGGGCATTGAGAGGGTGTATAGCTCTATAAGGAAGCAGAGGAAAAGATGATATGGAACTGGAAATCGTCATGGCATGTCTTTCAAAAATGGAAATATATGAATTTATGGACAATAACCTCTTTTCTTTGGAAGTGCCAAGAGTACCAGGCCTTGGAAATTATATTAAGTGAATTACATGTGTATAGAATATAGAGCATTTGTAGTATATTACATATAATATAGTTATATATGTGCATAATAAGTAGAATGTGAAGAGAGCTGAGAGCCCAGGACTGGGGGATGTGAGGCGATGGGGATGATGAGCCACCAGAGGAGATGGAGAAGGAGAAGCAGGACAAGGACTGAGGACCAAGAGAGCCTAGCGTCAGGAAAGCCCAGAGGAGAGTCACCCAGGGCCGACCGGGCCCGGCAGATGCCAGTGCTGTAAGGATGAAGCTGGAGAAAAGGCTGGCAGCGGCTGGCAAGGAATAGGTGTCCGGGAACCCTGCAGGGGGCCCTCTGTGTTGAGTGATGGGTCAAAAGGCAGGCTGCAGAGGCGGGGAAAGGGAGAGATGGGAGGAGAAGTGGAGGCAATGGCAATGGAGTGACATTTGATGGAGTGTGGACAAGGATCGGCTGCTTCAGGTAAGGAGTCACTCTCCAGAAGGGGCCGCATCTAGAAGTGGCCTCTGTCCACCCAAAGTTGACTGGGATGAGGAGGTGGATGCTAAAGAGGAAACCCTTCACCGAGATCCCTGGAAGAGCTCCTGGAGAGCCCCTGTTGCTGGGGGCTGCCATGTGTCCACTATTTGAAAAGAAAAACTGACCCTGTGTTCTCAACAGCTGTTCCTTCCCTCGGAGGTGACCTGTGGGACAAGCCCTGGGCCCTTTGATCCCTGAGGAAAAGAAATGCCCCCTCTGACTTCAACCACTCCCAACCCGTGCAGCTCCCTAAGGATACCCATCTTGGAGAGGAAACCTGGTGTTCAGTTTATTTTGTAGCGCACTGGGCAGACGCAACAGCCAGCAGATTGGCACAGGCTGGCAGTCACCACTTAGCAAATGCCTTCTTTGCTCCAGGCACCTTACTAAGCACTGGGGATCCAGAGAAGGGCCAAAGGCAGTTCCTGACCTCAAGGGCCTTAAGCTTAAACTGGTGGAGGCAGAGGAGGTGACATAGAAGCAACCCAGGACAGAGATGATTTTGGCAGAATAAGGAGGAGACGATAAATGGAAAGAAGGCGTACTTAGGAGGCAGGAGTCTTATTGCAGAAGCTGAGACTTGGAAGACCCTGGGGGAGAGGAAGGGTCTCTGGCACCTTTGAGATAACGGGTGAACTCAGAGCAGCACAGATATCCTTTGGCGCCTTGCAGCTTTCCCCGTGAGAGCAGCCCCCCTTTGTTCTGGATCTGTCTCCTTGGGACAAGGTGGTTGGCACACCTTCCTTCTCTGTCCTTCCCCACCATGAGGCTGGGAGCTCTTTGAGGGCAGGGACTTTGGGGGCTTGGGTTCTTTATTTTGGGCCTTCCTTGTATCCCCAGAGCTTAGCAAGGAGCCTGGTAACACCTCATAGCTGCCAGTGAGCTGACTGACTGTGTTGGTTGGTGATAGAAGAGAGCAGAACAAAACCATCCTCACCCCTCTCGTACCCAACAGTCTTGTAAAGGCTTGGAGTCAAACAGGAGACAGGGAACAGAACTTAGACTCCTTTGTCTCCAAAGGAGAGTGGGGCCAAACGATGTGAAATTTGTCCATAGAAATAGGGGGGAGCCAATTTGTGAAGGAACTCAAATCCAAAGGAAAGACTTTCCGGTTCATCCCAGCTTTGAGAAGGAGCCAGCGTGTCTTCTTGGGCAAGAAGAGTGCTACTTGTATACGGTGGTCAGTCAGTCAAGAAGCATTTGTTAGGCACCTGCTATATGCCAGGTACTGGCCCAGGGTCTGGGGAAAAAATCCAAGTAAGAGTGGAGCCAGTCCCTACTGTGTAGAAGTGCACACTCCAGTAGAGGAAGCAAAATCCAAAAGGCAGCTAAAGAGGGAGAGCTAGGAGGACTGACTGAAAGGCCAGTGAAAGGCTCAAGGCAGGGGAGCTGGTGGGAAATGTTTGGAAAGACAGTTCTGGGCCCCATCTTTAAACAGAGGCGCTGGAGAAGAGGGTGCTGAGCAGATGCGAATGCCAGACAGATTCAGGCTTGCAGAGCATGGAGATGGGTTCATGAGGAGCTTCTTGGGGAAGGAAGGCAGGGCAGAGAAGGCCAAAGTGGAGGCTGTGCCCCGTACCTGGAATGCTTTCCCCTCTAACCTTCACCCCTTGGGATCCATGACTCCCGTCAAAGTTTAGCTAAAGGTCCAAATTCTCCAAGAGGCCATTCTGGATTCCCCAGGTGGTTAGTCCTTTTCTGCGTCCCCAACCTGACTCCTTCCTAATACCTGTGGGTTTATATTTCATGTAGTCTGTGTTAACTTAAACTTTAGGACATGGGGCTTCCTGCCTGGAGGGTAGGGGATGGTTTTGTTTTAGTCTCTTCTACCACCACCCAGCACAGTCAGTCTGTCAGCTCCCTGGCAGCTATCAGGTATTACCAGGCCCCGTGCTAAGCTTCGGGGATAGAAGGAAGGATTAAAAGAAACTACCAATTATCTGAGGAGGCAGTGCCAGCCTCGAGCTGATCTCACTTCACTTTTCTAGGCCTCAATTTCCCTTTCAGGAACATCAGGTGGTTGGACTCCATGGTCTTAGGAACCTCAGATTTCTGGGCCTCACTTTCTCTTTCACTGAAATCAGCAAATAGGTCCCAACTATCTGAGAGGGGCCTGCCACCTGCAGCATGAAGTCGTAACAGTCACTGACGCTTCCTGGTCTTCAGTTTCCCTCTCAGTGAAAATCCTCTGTAAAATTATATGACACAAGTGTACCCTGCCAGGCCAAGTGGTATCTAACACAAAGAAAGTTAGTTTTGTAAGCCTCAGTTTCCCTTTTGGTAACAGAAATGGGTTAAATAATATGTGCTGAATGGGCTCTGGTGGACTTTGGGTGACCTCACACCAGTCTTTTCAGCTTGCGAGGCCATTTTTTGTCTTTCGGTGAAAGCAGGCCTGAGGACACCATGGTCTCACAGAAGTCTGCCAGCTTATGCCTAATCCCAGCTTGCTAGGCCCTAGGTTCCCTTTCATTCCCTTCACACATATAAAGTAGGTGAACTGAGGGGGCTCTCACAGGCTAAGGGTGACCTTACACCAGTAAGGTCTGCTTTCCAGTACTCATGTTGCCTTTTATTGAGAGGAGAGGGTTGGACTCCTTGATCTGACAGGGGCCAGCTATTTTGTGAATGATCTTTAAAGAGTTACTTCAGTTCTCTGGGCCTCCATTTCCCTACCCGTGACAACATCAGGTTGAATTCTGCGATTTTACAGGCGCTTGTCAAGCTACGGGTGGTCTCACAACAATCGCTTCAGCTTAGTAGGCCTCATTGCTAGGCCACTGCTTTTACTAAAAGGGAAACTCAGGCATAGAAAGCTGATGTTCCTGGTGTGGCATACCACCTAGGCTGGGAGGGAGGACTTGGGTCATATTCTTTTCCTGAGACTTTTCACCGAGAGGGAAACTGAGGACCCGAAAGCTTAGTGATGGTTATGACTCCACCCTAAAGCTGGCAGGACCATCTCAGATGATGAAGACCTAGATGCTGATTTCACTGAAAGGGCAAGTGAGGCCCAGAAAGCAGAGGTTCCTGATAGGAAATCACTCCAAGGTTAGCAGGGAGGGACATCTAAGACCATGGAGTCCCACCCCTTGCGCTACTGAAAGGGAAATAGAGGGCCAGGTAGCTGCAGTGATTGTTGTAAGATCACCTAGCCTTTGGCAGTGAGGGACATCTCACATCATGGAATCTGACTACCTGCTTTAACAGAAAGGAAAACTGAGGCCTAGAAATCTGAAGTGAGTGGAATAAGATTAGCCCTAGGCTGGCAGTGCCTCCTCAGATAATGGAGTCCTAGTACCTGGTTTCAAAGGAATGGAAACTGAGGTCTAGCATGTTGAAGTGCCTGCAGAGAGATCATGGAGGAGAATTCAGAGCATCACAGATCATGGAATCTGACCCCCTGCTGTTACAGAAAGGGAAACAGAGGCCTTGGAAGTTGAAGTGCTTGTTGTGAGATCACCCAGCAGTGGCAATGAGGGGCACCTCAGGTAATGGAACCTGGCCCCCTGCTGTTACTGAAAGGGAAATGAAGGCCTAGAAATCCAAAGGATTTTTGTGCAATCAGGCTGAAGCTGTTTTTGCCTCCACAGATAATGGAATCCTAACTCCTGCTTTCAAAGGAACGGAGACTGAGATCTAGCATGTTCAAGTGCCTAGAGAGAGATTACAGAAAATTCAGGGGCATCTCAGGTCCTGGAGTCCAACCCCTACAGTTACTGAAGTGAAAATTGAGGCCCCAAAATCCTAAGTCTTTGATGGTTCATCATCTTGAGGCTGGCACTGCCTCCTCAAGTAATGGAGTCCTAGCACCTGCTTTCAAAGAAATGGAAACTGAGGTCTAACATGTTGGATTGCCTGGAGAGCAATCACATAGAAGTCAGGGGTAACTAAGATAAAGGATTCTGACCCCCTCCAGGTAATGAAAGGAAACCAAACCCTAACAAGTTGAAGTGATTGTTGTGAGACCACCCATAGCTTGACAAGCGCCTGTAAAATCGGAGAATTCAACCTGATGTTGTCACGGGTAGGGAAATGGAGGCCCATGGAACTGAAAGTGACACTTTGAAGATCATCTGCAAAATAGCTGGCTCCTGTCAGATCAAGGGGTCCAACCCTCTCTTCTTAATTGCTGAGAACATGAGTCCTGGAAAGTGTAATGTCACCTGCAGTCTGGAAGAGGTGCCACAGTTCACATGTTTTAGCACTGTCAAGGGATTGAAAGGGAAACTGAGGCCTAGTAGGCTGAAGTGACTCATTTGTAATTATGTGTCAGCTGGCAGACTCCACTCTGATAATGGAGTCTTTATCCCTGCTTTCACTGAAAGAAGAAATAACACTTAGCAAGCTGAAGTGACTGGTGTGAAATCACTCAAAGCCCACCAGGGCCCTTTCACCCCATATAATTTAGCCTGTTGCTTTTACTAAAAGGGAAACTGAGGCCTAGAACGTTGAATTTCCTGGTGTGAGATATCACATATGCTGGGAGGGAGGACTTGAATCATATACTTTTACCGAAAGTTTTCACTGTGGGGGAAACTGAGGACCAGAAAATGTTAATGGTTTTTATGACCACTCTAAAGCTGGCAAGCTCCTCTCAGATAATTAAAACTTAGATGCTATTTTCACTGCAAGGAAAAGTGAGTCCCAGAAAGCTGAGGTTCCTGACAGGACATCACTCCAAGGTTAGCAGTGAGGGACATCTATGGAGTCTGACCCCCTGTGGTTAGTGAAATGGAATCTGGGGCCTAGAAAAAAGAAGTGATTGTTGTGAGGCCAGCCCTGGTCTGGCACAGCCTCCTCAGAAAATGGAGTCCTCAGCCCTGATTTCAGTGAAGATCAAACTAAGGCCTAGCAAGCTGAACTGACTGGTATGAGATCACAAAAAGGCTGCCAGGGATCTTTCAGCTCCATATCATTTAACTCCTTGCTGTTACTGAAAGGGAAACTGAGGCTTGGAATGCTCAGGTGAATGGCATGATATATCCCAAAGAGTGGCAGTGAGGCATCACAGATCCTGGAGTCTTACCCTCTGTTGTTGCAGAAAAGGAAACAGAGGCCTAGGAACCTGAAGTGCTTGTTGTGACATCACTCAGAAGGTGGCAGTGAAGAACACCTCAGGTAATGGAATCTGATCCCCTGCTCTTACTGACATGGAAATTGAGGACTTGAAATTTGAAGAACTGCTGTAAGATGAACCCTAGGATGGCAGTGTCTCTTCAGATAATATAGTCCTTGCAGCTTCTTTTTTACTTTTTTTAGTTTTAAAAAAAAAAATTTATCATTATTTTATTTGTTTTCAGTGTTCTACAATCACTTCCATATAACTCAGAATTTTCTTCCTCCCTCACCTTCCTTTCTCCCTCCCTCCCCAAAATGTCATACAATTTTATATAGGTTCTACACATAGATTCCTATTAAAAACATTTTCACTTTAGTCATCTTACATGGAAGAATTAAAATGAATGGGAAAAATCATAAAGCAAACCAAAACATAATAGAAAAGAAAATGATCTGCTACATTTTGTGATCAAGTTCCATAGTGTTTTCTCTGGATGTGGAAGGCATTTTGCCTTAAGAGTCCACTGGCAATTTTTTAACTCTTTGCATTGCAATGTTGTTCCAAGTCTACCAGAAAAAATCCTCACACACTGTGGTTGTTGCTGTGTACAAAGTTCTCTTGGTTCTGCTCCTTTCACTCAGCGTCAGTTCATATAAGTCTTTCCAGACCTCTCTGAAGTCTTCCTGTTCATCATTTCTTATAGCACAATAGTATGCCATTACATTGATGTACCACAATTTATTCAGCCATTCCCCAATTGATGGGCATCTCCTTGATTTCCAGTTTTTGACCACTTTAAGGTGAGCTGCTATAAATCTTTTTGTACATGTGGGACTCTTTCCCATTTTTATGATCTCTTGGGGACACAATCCTAGAAGCAACATTGTGGGATCAAAGAGTATGTATATTCTTGTAGCCCTTTGGGCATAGTTACATATTGCTCTCCAGTGTGGTTGGATCAGCGCACAGCTCCGCCAACAATGAATTAGTGTTCCAACTCTGCCACATCTTCTCCAACATTTATCATCTTCCTGTTCTGTCATGTTAGCCAATCTGATAGGTATGATGTGGTTCCTCAGAGTTGTTTTGATTTGCATCTCTCTAATCAATAGTGATTTAGAGCATTTTTTCATATGACTATAGATAGCTTTGATTTCTTTCTCTGAAAACCGCCTGTTCATATCCTTTGACCCTTTATCGATTGAGGAATGAATTGTATTCTTGTACATTTGACTCAGTTCTCTATATATTCTAGAAATGAGGCCTTTATCACAGACACTAATTGCAAAAATTCTGTTCCAGTTTTCTGTTTCCTTCCTAATCTTGTTTGCATTGGGTTTGTTGATGCAAAAACTTTTAAATTTAATGTAATCAAAATTATCCATTTTACATTTCATGTTTTCTTTCTCCTGTTTAGTCAAAAATTCTTCCCTTTTCCATAAATTTGATAAATACACTATTCCTTGTTCCACTAATTCATTTATAGTATCAGTCTTTATACCTAGAGCATGTACCCATTTGGATTTTATTCTTGTGTACAGTGTCAGTCACTGGTTTATGCCTAATTTCCACTATACTGTTATCCAGTTTTCCCGGCAGTTTTTGTTGAATAATGAGTTCTTATCCCAGAAGCTGGGGTCCTGTTTATCGAATAGGAGATTGGTATATTCATTGACTACTCTGTCTTGAGTAGCAGCTTTCTTTCTTTTAATAGAATAGAAACTGAGTGTCTACCATACTGAAGTCCCTAGAGAGAGATCACAGGAGAAAAGTAAGGGTCATCTCAGATCATGGGGACCGACCCCCTGCTGTTGCAGAAAGGTAAACAATGACCTAGATATCTGAAGTGCTTATTGTGAGATCACCCAGCGGATAGCAGAGAGGGGCATCTCAGATCATGGATGCCAATCCCCTCTGTTACAGAAAGGCAACCAGAGGCCTAGGAAGCTGAAGTGCTTGTTGTGAAATCACTCAGAAGGTGGCAGTGATGGGCACTTCAAACCATGGAGTCTGACCCCCTGCTGTTATAGAAAGGGAAACAGAGGCCTTGAAAGCTGTAGTGGTTTTTGTCGGATCACCCAGAGAGTGGCAGTAGGGAGCATCACAGATCATGGAGTCTGACCCCTTACTCCTACTGAAAGGGAAACTGAAGCCTAGAAAGCTGACTTTCTTGTTGTGAGATACCACATAGCCTGGGAGGGCACACTTGGGTCATGTACTTTTACTGACACTTTTCATTGAGAGGGAAACTGAGGTCCAGAAATCTTTAGCGACTGTTATGGCTTCACCATAAAGACAACAGTCCCCTCTCAGATAATTTAGACCTAGGTGCTCATTTCAATGACAGGGACAGTGAGGACCAGATACCTGAGGTGTCGGATGGGAAATCACCCAGAGGTTGTCAGTGAGGGACATTGCAGATCATGGAATCCAGATGTTGTTAAAAGGAAACAATGGCCTAGGTAGCTGAAGTGGTTGTTGTGAGATCACCCAGAGGGTGGCAGTGAGGGGTATCTCAGATCATGTATTTCAATCTCCAGTGTTACTGAAAGGGAAATTGTGATTAACCAATCCAGACAACTGGTGTGAGATCACCCTGAGGCTGTTATTTTCTCCTCAGATAATGGAATCCTAGCACCTGCTTTGAAAGAAATGGAAACTGATATCTAGCATGTTGAAGTGCCTGTAGAGAGATAACAGAGGAGAAATCAGGGGAATCTCAGATCATGGAGACCACCTCTTGTAGCAGAAAGGGAAACAGTGGCCTAGATAACTGAAGTGGTTGTTGTGAGATCACCCAGAGGGTGGCAGTGAGGGGCATCTCAGATCATGGAGTCACACCCCCTGCTCTTACAGAAAGGGAAACTGAGGCCTAGCAAGTTGAAGTGATTGGTGTGAGATCACCCACACCTTGGCAGGGGCCTGGGAAATGACACACTTCAGCCTGCTGCTGTCACAGAAAGGGAACTGACACTCCACAGTGCTCCAAGTGACTTTTGTAAGATCATCCACAAAATTCTGGCCCCTGTCAGTTCAGGGGTTCCACCTCTCTCCTCTATTTTTAAAATTGAACTATTTTATTTGTTTTCAGTGTTTGACAATCACTTACATATATAGCAGATTTTTTTCTACTCCCTCCCCCTCTTTCCCTCCTCCCTCCCTGAGATAGCATGCAATCTTATATAGATTCTACATGTACATATTTATTAAATGCATGTTGCATAGAAGAATTAAAATGATTGGGAGAAACCATAAAACAAAACAAAACATAATACAAAAAAATGGTATGTTTCTCTCTGGGATCCAATTCCACAGTTCTTTCTCTGGATGTGGAAGATGTTTTGCCTGAAAAGTCCACTGGAAATTTTTTAAGTCCATGAATTTCAATGAAGTACTAAGTCTACCAGAAAAATTCCTCACACAATGTGGTTGTTGCTGTGTACAAAGCTCTCCTGGTTCTGCTCCTTTCACTCAGCGTCAGTTCATATAAGTCTTTCCAGACCTCTCTGAAGTCTTCCTGTTCATTATTTCTTATAGCACAATAGCATTCCATTACATTGATGTACCACAATTTATTCAGCCATTCCCCAATTGATAGACATCCCCTTGATTTCCAGTTTTTGGCCACCATAGAGTGCTGCTATAAATACTTTTGTACGTTTGGGACCCTTTCCCATTTTTATGATCTCTTGGGCCTAGAAGCGGTATTGCCGAGTCAAAGGGTATGCATATTTTTGTAGCCCTTTGGGCATAGTTTCATATTGCTCTCCAGAATGGTTGGTTTAGCTCACAGCTCTACCAACAATGAATTAGTGTTCCAACTCTCCCATATCTTCTTCAACATATATCATCTTCCGATTTTGTCATGTTAGCCAATCTGATAGGTATGATGTGGTTCCTCAGAGTTGTTTTGATTTGCATCTCTCTAATCAATAGTGATTTAGAGCATTTTTTCATATAATTATAGATAGCTTTAATTTCTTCCTCTGAAAATTACCTGTTCATATACTTTGACTATTTATCAATTGAGGAATGACTTGTATTCTTGCACATTTGACTCAGTCCTCTATATATTTTAGATATGAGGCCTTTATCACAGACACTAGTTGCAAAAATTCTTTCCCAGTTTTCTGCTTCCCTCCTAATCTTGGTTGCATTGGGTTTGTTTGTGTAAAATCTTTTCAATTTAATGTAATAAAAATTATTCATGTTGCACTTCATAATGTTCTCTATCTCTTGTTGGGTCATAAATTTCTCTATGCTCCATAAATCTGACAAATATACTATTCCTTGTCCCCCTAATTTTTTATAGTATCAATCTTTATACCTAGATCATGTATCCAGTTAGACTTTATTCTTGTGTATTGTGTCAGCCATTGGTCTATACCCAGTTTCCACCACACTATTATCCTGTTTTCCCAGCAGCTTCTGTCAAACAGTGAGTTCTTATCCCAGAAGCTGGCTTCCTTGGGTTTATCAAACAGTAGACTGCTATATTCATTAACTACTATGTCTTGAGTACCTGACATATCCCACTCTTCCACCCCTCTGTTTCTTAGCCAATACCAAGTGGCTTTGATGATTGCTGCTTAAATAAAATTTGAGATCTGGTAGGGCTACGCCACCTTCCCTAGCATTTCTTTCCATTAGTTCCCTTGATATTCTGGACCCTTTGTCCTTCCAGATGGATTTTGACATTATTTTTCCTAGCTCAAGAAAATAATTATCTGGTAATTTGATTGGTGTGGCACTAAGTAAATTAATTTAGGTAAAATTTTCACTTTTTTTAATATTAGCTTGGCCTACACATGAGCTACTGATGTTATTCTACTTACTTATATCTGACATTATTTGTGCAAAAAGTGTTTTGTAATGGTGTTCATATAGTCCTCGGGTTTGTTTTGGCAGGTAGACTCCCAGATATTTTGTAGTGTCTACCATAGCTTTAAAAGAGATTTCTGTTTCTATCTCTTGCTGCTGGGTTTTGTTATAGAAATATAAAAATATATATATATGTATATACATATATAAATGCAGATGATTTATGTGGGTTTATTTTGTAACCTGCAACTTTGCCAGAGTTGTTTATTATTTCAAGCAAATTTTTACTTGATTCTCTGGGATTCTCTAAGTATATCATCATATCATCTGCAAAGAGTGATAACTTAGTTTCTTCTTTCCCTATTCTAATTACTTCAATATCTTTTTCTTCTCTTATTGCTACAGTTAGCATTTCTTTTTTTTATTTTTTTATTTTTATTTTTTTTAATGTTTGACAATCACTGCCATACAATTGAGATTTTATCCCCCCCACACCTACCCCCTACTACCCCCCTCCCTCCCCACGACTGCATACAATTCTGTATGGGTTCTACATATACTTTCCTACTGAGTATATTTTCACTATAGTCATGCTATGTAGTCAGACTAAAATAAATGAAAGAAATCATACAACAAATCAAAACATGATACACAAAAACATACACATACACAAACATGATCTGCTACATTTTGCGAATGACTTCCATATTTCTTTCTCTGAGTGTGGAAGGCATTTTGCCTTGAGAACCACCATTGGGATTTTTTTTTTAAGAAGTTCTTGCGTTATTATGAAATTCCAAGTCTACCAGAAAAAACTCTTGCACACTGTGGCAGTTAGCATTTCTAATACCATATTGAATAACAGTGGTGATAATGGACATCCTTGTTTCACCCCTGATCTTATTGGAAATGCATCTAGATTATCTCCATTGCATATAGTGCTTGCTGATGGTTTTAGGTAGATACTGCTTATTATTTTATGCAAAGTTCCATTTATTCCTATGTTTCCCAGTGTTTTCAATAGGAATGAGTGTTGTATTTTGTCAAAAAATTTTTCTGCATCTATTGAGATAATCATGTGGTTTCTGTTAGTTTTGTTGCTTATCTATTCAATAATGCTAATAGTTTTTTCTAATACTGAACCAGCCCTTCATTTCTGATATAAATCCTACCTGAGCATAATGTATTATTCTCATAACAAGTTGCTGTATTATTTTTGCTAAAATCTTATTTAAAATTTTTGCATCTATATTCATTAGAGAAATTGGTCTATAATTTTCTGTCTCTATTTTGACTCTTCCTGGTTTAGGTATCAGAACCACATTTATATCATAAAAAGAATTTGGGAGCACTCCTTCTCCTGCAATTTTCCCAAATAATCTATATAGTATTGGAAAGAATCGTTCTTTAAAGGTTTAATAGAATTCACTTGTAAATCCAGCTGGCCCTGGAGATTTTTTTCTAGGGAGTTCATTGATGGCTTGTTCAATTTCCCTTTCTGAGATGGGGCTATTTAAGTACTCAACTTCCTCTTCTGTTAATTTGGGCAATTTACATCTTTTAAAGTAATTATTCATCTCATTTAGATTGTTGAATTTATGGGCATACAGTTGGGCAAAGTAATTTCTAATTATCGTTGTGAGATCACCCAAAGGGTAGCAATGAGGGACACCTCAATTGTGGAGTTTGATCCCCTGCTGTTAAAGACAGGGAAGCAGAGGCCTAGGAAGCTGAAGTGGTTGCTGTAAGATCCACCCAGAGGGTATCAGTGAAGGGTATCACAGATTATGTAGTTTTTTCCCCCTGTGTTACTGAAAGGAAAATTCAGGCTTATAAATCCAAAGGATTGGAGTGTGATCACACTGAGGTTGTTATTGCCTCCTGAGATAATGGAGTCTTGGAACCTGCTTTCGAAGGAATAGAAACTGAAGTCTAGGATGTTCAAGTGTCTGGAAAGAGATCACAGAGAAATCAGGGGCATCTCAGATCGTGGAGTCCAACCCCCTGTTGTTGCTGAAAAGGATACTGAGGCCCAGAAAGCTGACTTTTTTGCTGTGAGACACCACATAAGCAGGGAGGGCACATTCTGGTCATATACTTTTACTGAGGTTTTTCACTGAGGGGAAAACTGAGGTCCAGAAAGGTTTAGAGACTGTTATGACTTCACCATAAAGGTGACAGGCCCATCTCAGATAATTTAGACCTATATTCTCATTTCAGTGAAAGGGATGGTGAGGACCAGACAGCTGAGGTGTCTGATGGGAAATCACTCAGAATTTTGCAGTGAGGGGCATGTGAGATCATGGAGTTCAACTCCCAGATGTTGTGAAAAGGAAACAGAGGTCTAGATAGCTGAAATGGCTGTAGTGAGATCACCCAGAGAATGGCAATGGCAGACATCTCAGATCATGGAATCTGACCCGTTGTTGTTGCAGAAAGGGAAACACTGGCCTAGATACCTGAAGTGGTTCTTGTGAGATCATTCAGAGGGTAACAGCTAAGGCTATCTCAGATCATGAAGTCCAAACCCCTGTGTTACTGAGAGGGAAATTGCAGCTTATAAATCCAAACAATGGTTGTGAGATCACCCTGAGGCAGTTATTGCCTCCACAGATAATGGAATCCTAGCACCTGCTTTCAAAGGAATGGAAACTGAGATCTAGCATGTTGAAGTGCCTAGAGACAGATTACAGAGGAGAAGTCAGGGGCATCTCAGATCGTGGAGTCTGATACCCTACTCCTACTGAAGGGGAAACTGAAGTCTAGAAAACTGACTTTGTTGTGAGATACCACATTGGCTGGGAGGGCACACTCTGGTCATACACTTTTATTGAGTTTTTTCACTGAGTGGGAAACTGAGATCCAGAAAGCTCTAGTGACTATTATGGATTCACTGTAAAGGTGACAGGACCCTCTCAGATAATTTAGACCTAGATGAGGGGCATCGCAGAGCATGGAGTCTAAATCCCTGATGTTGTTGAAAAGGAAACAGAGGCCTAGATAGTTGAAGTGGCTGTGGTGAAATCATCCATATGGTGGCAGTGAGGGGCATCTAAAATCATGGAATCTGACCCACTGCTCTAACTGAAAGGGAAATTGAGGCTTGGATATTTAAAGGATTGGTGTGAGATCACCCTGAGGCTGTTATTGCTTCCTCACATAATGGAATCCTAGCATCTTTGTTCAAAGGAATGGAAACTGAGCCCCCTCAGTTCACATACTTTATGCCTGTCAAGGATGGAAAGGGATACTGAGGCCTATCAAGGTGAAGTGACTGGTTTGGAATTAGGCATAAGCTGGCAGACTCCTCTGAGATAATGGAGTCCTTAGCCCTGCTCTCACTAAAAGTGGAAATAAAGCCTAGCAAGCTGAAGGGACTGGTGTGAGATCATCCAAAGGCTACCACAGCCCTTTCAGTTCATATAACCTAACCCACTGCTGTTACTGAAAGGAAAACTGTGGCCTAGAAAGCTTAGGTTCCTGTTGTGAGATACCACATAGGCTGGGAGGGCACATGCAGGTCATATATTTTAACAAGGCTTTTCTCTGAGAGGGAAACTGAGGGACAGAAAGTTTTAGTGACTGTTATGACTTCACCTTCAAGCTGGCAGGCCCCTCTCAGATAATCTGAATATGATATTCCAGAAGTCAAAAGAACTAGAATTAAAACCAAGAATCACCTACCCAGAAAAATTGATGGAGAAGGTGATTGAGGGGGCACACAGGAGGAGAAGATGAATGGACATGAGATTAGGGGAACATGGCCTTGACCTTAAGAAGAAGAATGATCACATTATTAGCAGAGGTTGGAGTAAAGGAGGAGAGATTGGTGGGTGATAAGAAGAGGGGAGAAAAGCATGCTCTGAGTAGAAGCTTCTTGTTTTCTCTAACTGGGAGCCAAATTAGGGCAGGTTTTGAAGGACAGGATGAGGAGTTTGCATTTTGAAGAGTGATTTATGGCTGAGGAGTATTCATTTCAGAGCTGTGCCGAAGCTGGACTAGAGAGAGGATAAACCAGATACCAGAAGACCAATCAGGAAGCGGCTGCTGTCCTGCAGGAGAGAGGAAATTAAGTTTCTGATGAAGAATGCTTGAAGAAAGATGATATGAATGGGGTTCCTGCTGATGCTTGCTACATAGTCCCAAAGGCTTCTGGTTGGTTATATATGCAAATGCAGTGGAGGCCAAGGTGCCATCTGAGACTTTTTTTTTTGAGTGTCAATTTATTCTTATTTTTTTTGTATTTAAATTTTTTTATTTAAGTTTTCAACATTCATTTCCACAAAATTTTGGGTTCCAAATTTACTCCCCATTTTTCCCTTCCCCACCCCAAAATGCTGAGCATTCTAATTATACTTATCACCAATCTGTCCTCCCTTCTAACATCCCTCCCTTCCCTTATCCCCATCTTCTCTTTTGTCCTGTAGGGCAAGATAAATTTATATACCCCATTACTTGTATTTCTTATTTCCTAGTTGCAAGAACAGAACTCGACAGTTGTTCCTAAAACTTTGAGTTCCAGCTTCTCTTCATCCCTCCCTCCCCACCCATTCCCTTTGGGAAGGCAAGCAATTCAATATAGGCCATATCTGTGTAGTTTTGCAAATGATTTCCATAATAGTCATGTTGTGTAAGACTAACTATATTTCCCTCAATCCTATCCTGCCCTCTGTTTCTTCCATTCTCTCTTTTGATCCTATCCTTCCCCAAGACTGTTCCCTCCTCCCACTGCTCTCCCTTCCATTATCCCCCCCACCCTGCTTATCCCCTTCACCCCCACTTTCCTGTATTGTAAGACAGGTTTTCATACCAAAATGAGTGTGCATTTTATTCCTTCCTTTAGTCGAATGTGACGAGACCAAGCTTCATGTTTTTTCTCTCACCACCCCCCTTTTCCCCTCCACTGAAAAGTCTTTCACTTGCCTCTTTTATGAGAGATAATTTGTCCCATTCCATTTCTCCCTTTTTCCTCCCAATATATTTCTCTCTCACTGCTTAATTTCATTATTTTAATATATGATCCCATCCTATTCAATTCACCCTGTGCTCTCTGTCTCTCTACGTGTGTGTGTGTGTGTGTGTGTGTGTGTGTGTGTGTGTGTGTGTGTGTGTAATCCCACCAACTACCTAGATACTGAAAAAAGTTTCAAGTTACAAATACTGTCTTTCCCTGTAGGAATGTAAATAGTTCAACTTTAGTAAGTCCCTTATGACTTCTCTTTGCTGTTTACCTTTTCATACTTCTCTTCATTCTTGTGTTTGAAAGTCAAATTTTCTTTTCAGCTCTGGTCTTTTCATCAAGAATGCTTCAAAGTCCTCTATTTCATTGAAAGACCAATTTTTCCCCTGAAGTATTATACTGAGTTTTGCTGGGTAGGTGATTCTTGGTTTTAGTCCTAGTTCCTTTGACTTCTGGAATATCCTATTCCATGCCCTTCGATCTCTTAATGTAGAAGCTGCTAGATCTTGTGTTATCCTGATTGTATTTCCACAATACTTAAATTGTTTCTTTCTAGCTGCTTGCAATATTTTTCTCCTTGACTTGGGAACTCTGGAATTTGCCCACAATGTTCCTAGGAGTTTCTCTTTTTGAATCTCTTTCAGGAGGTGATTGGTGGATTCTTTCAATACTTATTTTGCCCCCTGGTTCTAGAATATCAGGGCAATTTTCCTTGATAATTTCATGAAAGATGATGTCTAGGCCCTTTTTTTTGATCATGGCTTTCAGGTAGTCCCATAATTTTTAAATTGTCTCTCCTGGATCTATTTTCCAGGTCAGTTGTTTTTCCAATGAGGTATTTCACATTATCTTCCATTTGTTCATTATTTTTTTTTATTTTTCATTTTTAACACAGTTTATAACAGATAAAACAATTCAAACTTTTGATCGGGTGATATTTCTTTTTAAAGCACTTACAATATGGATCACAAAATAATTTTTTTTAAACATTAACCGAGACGCAAATAATATTTATGTTTCTGACTTCACAAGCTCTTAATGTAATTGTCTCCACAGTTTTACTAATAATTAAAGGACCCTAACTTGTTGTTGGTCTAAAATCCTATGCCTAATAGTTTAATTTTAGACTTAACCTCGGATGTTCCCCTACCAATAATGTATAATTGAATGGATCTGGTATTAAGCTTACAAACTTTTTGACTATAGGAAATTACCACCAAGAGTAGGAACATGGCAGGGATACAATATCTCCCCAACTTCATGTCAGTTCCAGGCAGGATTAGATTATCAACTTGCATTCAGTCAGGCTTAAAGTCTGCCAGGTGTCAGTGGGGAAATTGAGTCAGGAGAATCCTACCTCAGTCTGAGCTGAATAGCTGCTCTCCCACCCTTCCCATGAGATCACCTTTTGCAGTTCATACCAGCATCTCACAGGCTTACTGGCATCATGGATTGGAGGCTCAGACTGCCTTTCTCGCTATCCATACCTGGAGTTAGACTCAGAAGAACAGTCATTTAATAGTCCCATAGAATCTTAAAATAGCAAGTTCCAATAATGAGGTTTCAGATACAACTATAATTTCACATTGGCTAAGGAACATCTTTTGAGGCAAGTCTTAAGTGGCTTACATGCCTTTCTATACATGTTCTAGTTCCCGATTAAAAAACAATCATAAAATCAAATTTACTATTAAAATCTTAACTTTTCTATCAATGCCAAATTTTACCCAAGGTTACTTGCTTCTAGGAAACTTAGACTAAAATTCTTTTCTCCAAACTAAAGATGTTTCTGATTTATTCTCAGTAATTAATTCAGTCAATTGTTTTAATACTAATTGCTTTCACATCACTTTGTAACATGTCCAATTTTTCTCCCCATCTCTCCCCTCCCCCCACCCCCAATACATTGCATTCTGATTACCCCTTCCCTCAATATACCCTCCCTTCTATTACACCCCTCCCTTCGTTATCCCCATCTTCTCTCTTTTCTTGTAGGACAAGATAAATTTCTATACCCCATTACCTGTGTTTCTTATTTCCCGGTTACATGCAATAATAATTCTCAACATTCGTTTCTAATACTTTGAATTCCAACTTCTCTCCCTCCCTCCCTCCCTCCCTATCCATCCCCACTGAGAAGGCAAGCAATTCAATACAGATTAAATATGTGTCGTTTTGCAAAAGACTTCCATAATAAACGTTTTGTGTAATACTAACTATATTGTCCTCTAGCCTACTTTATCCCTCCTTATTTTTTTATTTCCTTATTTGACCTTGTCCCTTCCCCAAAGTGTTTATTTCTAGTTACTCCCTTCTCCCTTTTTCCCTCCCTTCTATCATTCCCTTCACTCCACTTGTTGTCTCCTCCCCTGCTTTCCGAGTGTAAGATAAATTTTCATACCAAATTTAGTGAGCATGTTATTCCCTCCTTAAGCCATATGTGAAGAGAGTAAGCTTCACTTTTCCCCTTTATCCTTCTCCCTTTTCTCCTCCATTGAACAAGATTTTTCTTTATCTCTTTTATGAGTTATAGCCTGCCTCATTCTATTTCTCCCTTTTTCCTCCCAGTGTTTTCCTTCTTCACCCCTTAATTTTTATTTTACTTTTTTGTGGATAACATCTCTTCTGATTGAACTCAACCTGTACTCTGTGTGTGTGTGTGTGTTTGTGTGTGTGTACAAACCCTTTACCTACCAAAATACTGAGAAAAGTCTCAAGAGTTACAAATGTTATCTTTCTATGTAGGAATGTACATAGTTCAGCTTTAGAAAATCTTTTATGATTTCTCTTTTCTGTTTACCTTTTTATGCTTTTCTTGATGCTTGTGTTTGAAAGTCAAATTTTCTCTTCATTTCTGATCTTTCATCATGAATGCTTGAAAGTTCTCTATATCATTGAATGACCATTTATTCCCTTGAAGTATTATACTCAGTTTTGCTGGGTGGGTGATTCTTAGTTTTAATCCCAGTTCCTTTGACTTCTGGAATATCCTATTCCAAGCCCTTTGATCCCTTAATGTTGAAGCTGCCAAATCCTGTGTTATCCTGATTGTATTCCCACAATCCTGGAATTGTTTCTTTCTAACTGCTTGCAGTATTTTCTCTTTGACCTAGGAACTCTGAAATTTGGCCACAGTATTCCTAGGAGTTTCTCTGTTCGAGTCTCTTTCAGGAGGTGATCAGTGGATTCCTTGAATACTTATTTTGCCCTCTGGTTCTAGAGGACAGTTTTCCTCGATAATTTCATGGAAGATAATGTCTAGGCTCTTTTTTTGATCATGGCTTTCAGGTAGTCCCATAATTTTAAAATTGTCTCTCCTGGATCTATATTCCAGGTCAGTTTTATCTTCTATTTTTTCAAGCTTTTGGTTTTGTTTTCTAACTTCTTGGTTTATCTCATAGTTATTCATTTCCCTGAACTCAATTCTCTCTTTCAGAGAACTATTTTGTTCAGTGAGCTTTTGAACCTTCTCCTCCATTTGGCTAATTCTGCTTTTTAAAGCCTCCTTCTCCACATTGGTTTTTTGGACTTCTTTTTCCAATTGAGTTAGCCTCTTTTTAAAGGTGTTATTTTCCTCAGCATTTTTTTTTGGTTCTCCTTTAGCAAGCTGCTAACTCACTTTTCAAGCTCTTCTATTACCTGAGCCCAATTTAAGTTCACTTTGGAGGCCCTGGAGGCAGGGGCCTTGACTTCCTATGACAGTATGCTTTGTTCTTCCTCATCAGAAAGGATGGGAGGAGACACCTGTTCACCAAGAAAGTAACCTTCTATGGTCTTATTTTTTCCCCTTTTTTGAGCATTTTCCCAGCCAGTCACTTGACTTCTGAATCCTTTGTCAAGAGGAGAGTACTATCACCCCTCCTCTCCCCAGTACTGTGTTCAAGGCTGAGATTTGACTCAGCTGCTCAATTCCCTGGGGCTTTGGGTGGGTGCTGGGCCATCATTGAGGGCTGAGGTTTAGATCAGCTGCTCCCTACTGCAGAGGCTTTAAGCTGAGCTGTCTGGACAATGGATCCAGGTTGATTCCCAGCCACCATAGCTACCTGCAGTCTGGTGCTGCTGCTGCTTCTGTAGCCTGGGGCTATGGATAGAGGAACCCCATGCCCCTCTCACTCAACTGGAAAAGCCCTCCCACACCGACCTTTGGAGCTTTCTTTGTTGCTTGTGGGTTGAGGGATCTGGGACCTTCCCTGCTGGGAACTCTGCCCTGGAGGTCTGTTCAGGTCCTATTTCTCCCAGTGTAGCATGGCCAGGGCTGGGCTCCGCTCTGCTCAGAGTCCTGTAAGATAGACCTTTCCTGTTGGCCTTCCAGGTTAGCATTGGCTGGAAACCTCTTTCACTCTGTTGTTCTGTGGCTTCTACTGCTCTAGAATTTGTTGAGAGTCATTTTTTACAGGTATTGTGTCGGCTATGGGGGAAGTTCTAGAGTATATGCGTCTTTCTACTCCACCATCTTGGCTCCACCCCCATATGTTTTTATTGTTAAATATTATGGCAACAATATGAGAAAAATAATGATAATGACCATACCTTGCCCTAATCTGTGACAAATCAAACTGGCTTTTTGAGGTGAAAATATCTTGGGATTATATTTTGTTATATTATTCTGAGTTTTGATTTCAGGTATGTTTGAATTATCATGAAATCAATAATCTATCATTCAAGGGAAAATACATGGGCACCTCAAAGAAAGTTAGATCAGACAAATGCTAGGTGGATATCTGTGCCTGGGAAGGTGGAGGGGATGACCTTGCATAGGAAAATGTAGCATCTTCTTGTCTCAGTTTCCCCATTGTGCTGTTTCCTTTTTCAACAGGAAATTTCTCCCCTGGCTAATGCTGAGTGTGGATATGACAGAACATTTCTAAAATATTGAGTTTTGCTTCACGATAGGCTGTTCCAAACCAAAGGTTAACTCGATTCTTATCAGGACTCAAATAATGTCAAAAAGAAACTTTATTCTGTTATTCTTTTGAGAGGTTGATCTGTGCCCAGGAAGGACAGTTTTGGTTTTGTTTTAAAAAATATTCCTCTTTCCTTTCATAAGAAATCTCTATAACCACAGCAGATAAGTGTAAAAGTTATTTTTTTATTTGACGAATTTTGTGAAAATAATAGTCAAACGTCTCTGAATTCTTCTATGTGATCTTTCTCCAGGCACTTCAACATGCTAGAACTCAGTTTCTATTCCTTTGAAAGCAAGTGCTAAGAATCCATTATCTGAGAAGCCAGTGTCAATCTCTCAGCTGACCTCACACCAATTCTTTGGACTTATAAGCCTCAGTTTCCCTTTCAGAGACAGCAGGGAGTCAGATACCGAGATGCACCTCACTGCCGTTCTCTGTGTGATCTCACCACAGCCACTTCAGCGATCTAGGTCTATATTTCCTTTTCAGCAACATCAGGGGTTGAACTCCATGATCTGAGATGCCCCTCACTGCCAACCTCTGCGCTATGTCCCATCAGGAGCCTCAGCTGTCTGGGCCTCACTATCCCTCTTAGGGAAATCAGAATCTTGGTCTAAATTATCTGAGAGGGAACTGTCAAATATAGGGTGAAGTCCTAACAGTCACTAAAGCTTTCTGGACCTCAGTTTCCCTTTCATTGAAAAGCCTCAGTCAAAGTATATAACCTGAGTGTACCATCCCAAGACTATGTGGTATCTCACACCAGGAAAGTCAGGGTTCTTGGCCTCAGTTTCCCTTTCTGTAACAACAATGGGTTAAATTATATAGTTGATAGTTCCCTGGAAGCCTTTTAGTGATCTCATGCCAGTCATTTCAGTTTTCAAGCCCTTTTTTTTGCCTTTCAGTGAAAGTGGGACTGAGGACTCCATTGTCAGTGGAGTTTGCAAGCTTATGCCCAGTCCCAAATCAGTTACTTCAGCTTGCTAGGCCTCAGTATCCATTTCAATCCCTTTAAAGTCACAATGTATGTGAACTAAGGGGCCTCTCCCAGCCTATGGGTATTCTCACACCAGTCAGGTCTACTTTCCAGGACTCGTATTTCCTTTGATAAGAGGAGAGGATTGGACCCGTTGATCTGACAGGGACCAGTTATTTTGTGGATGATGTTAAAAAAGTCACTTCAGCTGTCTGGGTCTCAGTTTCCCTATCTGTGACAGAATCAAGTTGAACTCTGTGATTTCCCAGTCCTGTGGAAAGATATGGGTGATCTCATACCAATTACTTCAACTTGTTGGGGCTTGGTTTCCTTTCAGTACCTGGAGGGGGGTGGAATCCTCTAACTTTCATACCCCTGACTTCTTCTATGTGATCTTTCTCCAAGCAATTCAACATTCTAGACCTTGGTTTCCATTCCTTTAAAAGCAAGCGCTAGGACTCCATTATCTGAGGAGGTAGTGCCAGTCTCAGAATGATCTCACACCAAAGAGTTTGAATTTTTAGGCTTCAGTTTCCAATTTTTAGACTTCAATTTCCCCTTCAGTAACAGCATGGGAACAGACTCTATGATCTGAGATGCCCCTTGCTGACAGTCTCTGTGTGATCTCACATCAGGAAACTTGGCTTTCTTGGCCTCACTTTCCCTTTTAGTGAAAATAGCATTTAGGTCTCAATTATCTGAGAGGGTCCTGTCAGTTATAGGGTGAAGTAATAACAATCACTACAGCCTTCTGCTTCAAGTTTCCCTCTCAGGGAAAAGCCTTGGTAAAAGTTTATGACCCCAGTGTGCCCTCCCAGCCTAGGTGGTATGACACACCAGGAATGTCAGCTTTTCAAGCCTCAGTTTCCCTTTCAGTAAAAGCAATAGGCTAAATTTTGTTGGGTGAAAGGGCCCTGCTAGGCTTTGGGTGATCACACACAAGTCACTTCAGATTCCTAAGTGGTTTTTTTTCCTTCAGTAAAAGCTTGACTGAGGACTCCATTACCTTAGAGGAGTCTGCCAGCTGATGCATAATGCCAAATGAGTCACTTCAGCTGACTAGGCCTCAGTTTCCATTTTGATTCCTTGACAGTCCTAAAATATGTGAACTGAGGTGCCTCTCCCAGGCTGTGAGTGACCTTACACCAGTAAGTTCAGCTTTCCAGGACCCATGTTTCCTTAGATTAAGAGGAAAGGCTTGGACCCCTTGATCTGACAGAGGCCAGCTATTTTGTGGATGATCTTCAGAAAGTCACAGCAACACTCTGGGCCTCTGTTTCCCTTCCAATGACAGCTTCAGGTTAAACTCTGTGACTTCACCGGCCCTTGTCAAGCTATGGGTGATCTCACATGAATCACTTCAACTTCTTAGGGCTTGGTTTCCTTTCAGTACCTGGAGAGTGTCAGAATCCTTTATCTTAGGTACCCCTAACTTTTTCTATGTGATCTCTCACCAGGCAATTCAACATGTTAGACCTCAGTTTCCATTTCTTTGAAAGCAGGTGCTAGAATTCCATTATCTGAAGTCAGTGGCAGCCTTGTGTTGATCTCACATCAATCTCCTTGGATTTCCAAGTCTCAGTTTCCCTTTCTGAAACAATGAGTGGACAGACTCCATGATCTGAGATATGTATCCGTGCCTTTTTCTATGTGATCTCTCTCCAGGAACTTCAGACCCCATGATGTCAGATGCTACTCACTGCCACACTCTATGTCATCTCACAACAACTACTTCAGCTTTCTTTTTTTTTTTATTTTGTAATGTTTAACAATCACTGCCATACAATTGTGATTTTATCCCCCCCACCTACTCCCCACTCCCCCCCTCCCTCCCCACGACTGCATACAATTCTGTATAGATTCTACATATACTTTCCTATTGAGTATATTTTCACTATAGTCATGCTATGTAGTCAGACTAAGATAAATGAAAGAAATCGTATAACAAAACAGAACATGATACACAAACACATACACATACACAAACATGATCTGCTACAATATGTGAGTGACATATTTCTCTCTCTGAGTGTGGCAGGCATTTTGCCTTGAGATCCTCCATTGGGATTTTTTTTTTTTTTGGTAAGAAGTTCTTGTGTTATTACAAAAATCTAAGTCTACCAGAAAAAACTCTCACACACTGTGGTTGTTGCTGTGCATAAAGTTCTCCTGGTTCTGCTCCTTTCACTCAGCATCAGGTCATATAAGTCCTTCCAGGCCTCTCTGAAGTCTTCTTGTTCATCATTTCTTATGGCACAATAGTACTCCATTACATTCATATACCATAATTTATTCAGCCATTCCCCAATTGATGGACATCCCCTTGACTTCCAGTTTTGGGCAACTACATAGAGTGCTGCTATAAATATTTTTGTACATGTGGGACCCTTTCCCATTTTTATGATCTCTTGGGGATATAGTCCTAGTAGCGATATTGCTGGGTCAAAGGGTATGCACATTTTTGTAGCCCTTTGGGCATAGTTCCAAATTGCTCTCCAGAATGGTTGGATGCGCTCGCAGCTCCACCAACAATGAATTAGTGTTCCAACTTTCCCACATCCTCTCCAGCATTTATCATTTTCTTGTTCTGTCATGTTTGCCAATCTTATAGGTGTGATGTGGTACCTCAGAGTTGTTTTGATTTGCATCTCTCTAACCAATAGTGATTTAGAGCATTTTTTCATATGATTATAGATAGCTTTAATTTCTTCCTCTGAAAATTGCCTGTTCATATCCTTTGACCATTTATCAATTGGGGAATGACTTGTATGATTGTACATTTGGATCAGTTCTCTATATATTCTAGAAATGAGGCCTTTATCCCCGAGCTTAGCTGTAAAAATTCTTTCCCAATTTACTACATCCCTCCGGATTTTGGTTGCATTGGGTTTGGTTGTGCAAAAACTTCTCAGTTTAATGTAATCAAAGTTATCCATTTTGCATTTCATAATGCATTCTATCTCTCCTTTAGTAAAGAATTCTTCCCTTCTCCATAGATCTGATAAATACACTATTCCTTGCTTCTCCAGTTTATTCATGGTATCAATCTTTATACCTAAATCATGTACCAATTTGGACTTTATTCTTGTGTATGGTGTCAGGTATGGGTCTATGCCTAATTTCCGCCACACTGTTATCCAGTTTTCCCAGCAATTTTTGTCAAACAATGAGTTCTTATCCCAGAAGCTGGGGTCCTTGGGTTTATCAAACAGAAGGTTGCTATATTCCTTGCCTACTGCATCTTGAGTGCCAAGTCTATTCCACTTGTCTACCTCTCTGTTTCTTAGCCAATACCAAGTGGTTTTGATAATTGCTGCTTTATAGTACAGTTTGAGGTCTGGTAGCGCTAGGCCACCTTCCCAAGCATTTCTTTTCATTAGTCCCTTTGATATTCTGGACCTTTTGTTTTTCCAAATGAATTTTGATATTATTTTGTCCAGCTCTAGAAAGTAATTGTCTGATAGTTTAATTGGTATGGCACTAAATAAGTATATTAATTTGGGTAGAATTGTCATTTTTATTATATTAGCCCGGCCTACCCATGAGCAACTAATGTTTTTCCACTTACTTAAATCTGACTTTATTTGTGGAAAAAGTGTCTTGTAATTGTGTTCATATAATCCCTGGGTTTGTTTTGGCAGGTAGACTCCTAAGTATTTTATACGGTCTACCCTAACTTTAAATGGGATTTCTCTTTCTATCTCTTGCTGTTGGACTTTGTTGCTAATATATAGGAATGTAGAAGATTTGTGTGGGTTTATTTTGTACCCTGCAACTTTGCCAAAGTTGTTTATTAATTCTAGTAATTTTTTTACTTGAATCTCTGGGATTCTCTAGGTAAATCATCGTATCATCTGCAAAGAGTGATAACTTAGTTTCTTCTTTGGCTATTTTAATTCCTTGGATATCTTTATCTTGTCTAATTGCTACAGCTAACATTTCTAGTACCATATTAAATAATAGTGGTGATAATGGACAACCTTGTTTCACCCCTGATCTTATTGGGAATGCATCTAGCTTATCCCCATTGCATATAATGCTTGCTGAAGGTTTTAGATAGATACTGCTTATTATTTTATGGAAAGTTCCCTTTATTCCTACATTCTCCAATGTTTTTAGTAGGAATGGATGTTGTGTTTTGTCAAAAGCTTTTTCTGCATCTATTGAGATAATCATGTGGTTTTTGTTAGCTTTGTTGTTGATGTGATCGATAATGCTAATAGTTTTCCTAATATTGAACCAGCCCTGTAGTCCTGGTATGAATCCTACCTGATCATAATGTATTAATCTCGTGATAAGATGCTGTATTCATTTTGCTAGAATCTTATTTAAAATTTTTGCATCTATATTCATTAGGGAAATTGGTCTATAATTTTCTTTCTCTGTTTTGTCTCTTCCTGGTTTGGGTATCAAAACCATATTTGTATCATAGAAAGAATTTGGGAGGACTCCTTCTTCCCCAATTTTCAAGAATAGTGTATGTAGTATTGGAATTAACTGTTCTTTAAATGTTTGATAGAATTCACTTGTGAATCCATCTGGCCCTGGAGATTTTTTCCTAGGGAGTTCATTGATGGCTTGTTCAATTTCTTTTTCTGAGATGGGGTTGTTTAAGTATTCAACTTCCTCTTCTGTTAATCTGGGCAATTTGTATTTTTTAAAATATCCATCCATCTCATTTAGATTATCGAATTTGTGGGCATAAAGTTGGGCAAAGTAGTTTCTAATAATTGTTTTAATTTCCTCCTCATTGGAGGTGAGTTCACCCCTTTCATTTTTAATATTAGTAATTTGGTTTTCTTCTTTCTTTTTTTTAATCAGATTGACCAAAGGTTTGTCAATTTTATTAGTTTTTTCATAAAACCAACTATTGGTTTTATTTATTAATTCAATAGTTTTCTTAATTTCAATTTTATTAATCTCTCCTTTGGTTTTCAGTATTTCTAATTTGGTATTTACTTGGGGATTTTCAATTTGTTCTTTTTCTAGCTTTTTCAACTGCAAGCCTAAGTCATTGATCTCCTCTTTCTCTATTTTATTTATGTAAGCATTCAGAGATATAAAACTTCCCCTAATAACTGCTTTTGCAGTATCCCATAAGTTTTGGTATGTTGTCTCACTATTGTCATTCTCTTGAATGAAATTGTTGATTGTTTCTATGATTTCTTCTTTAACCCAACCCTTCTTTAGAATTAGATTATTTAGTTTCCAATTGATTTTTGGTTTCTCTTTCCATGGCCTTTTATTACATGTAATTTTTAATGCATTATGATCTGAAAAGGATGCATTGATTATCTCTACCTTTCTGCACTGGATTGTGAGATTTTTATGTCCTAGTACATGGTCAATTTTTGTAAATGTTCTATGTACCGCTGAGAAAAAAGTATATTCCTTTCTATTCCCATTTAATTTTCTCCAAAGATCTATCATATCTACCTTATCCAGAGTTTTATTTACCTCCTTAACCTCTTTCTTGTTTATTTTGAGGTTGGATTTATCGAGTTCAGAGAGGGGGAGGTTGAGGTCCCCCACTAGTATAGTTTTGCTATCAATTTCTTCCTTCAACTCCCCCAACCTCTCCTCTAAGAATCTGGATGCTATACCACTTGGAGCATACATGTTTAGTAATGATATTGCTTCATTGTCTATGGTGCCTTTTAGCAGGATATAGTTTCCATCCTTATCCCTTTTGATTAGATCTATTTCTGCTTTTGCTTTGTCTGAGATTAGGATTGCTACTCCTGCCTTTTTTACATGAGCTGAAGCACAATATATTCTGCTCTATCCTTTGACCTTTATCCTATGTGTATCCCCCCGTTTCAAATGTGTTTCTTGTAAGCAGCATATTGTTGGATTATGGCTTTTAATCCATTCTGCTATCCGTCTCCGTTTTATGGGAGAGTTCATTCCATTCACATTCACAGTTATGATTACAATCTGTGTATTTCCCTCCAACCTCTTTCCCACCATTGGTGCTTTTAGCTCTCCCGTCTCCCTTCCCCTCCTCAATAGTATTCACTTTTCTCCCCCTCCTCCTGCAGCCTTCCCCTCCTTCTTTTGACCCCCCTCCCTTTTAGTTCCCTTTACTCTTATTGCTTCTTTCCTCCCTTTTAGCCACCCTCCCCTTTCTTCCCCCTTCCCCTCCTACTACCTATAGAGCTAGTTAGGCTTATCTACTTAAGATTATTGTTCCCTCCTTTGAACAAATCAGATGAGAGTACCTCTCAAACAATGCTCATCTCCCTCCCCTCCTTCCCTCTACTATAGTTTTGTACTTCTTCCTGTGATATAATTTGCCATTTTCTGCTTCCCCCTTTCCACACCTCCTATTACATTCCCTTCTCATACTTAAATCATATTTTTGACATGACATCATTTACTTTATGCCCGTTCCCTCTACATATATCCCTTTTATCATAATAGCTGCACAGTTCTCAAGATTAACAGGTATCATCTTCCCTTATAGGGAGGTAAACAGTTTGCCCTAATTGAGTAGCAAGTTTTTGTTTTTGTTTTTTCCCCTCTGTTTACCTTTTTATGATTCTCTGGAGACCTGCATTTGAAGATCAAATTGTCTATTGAGTTCTGGTGTTTTGGTCAGGAAGCTCTGGAAATCCCTTATTTCGTTGAATGACTTTCTCCTTGCCTGAAATGTTATGCTGAACTTTGATGGGTAGTTGATCCTTGGTTGAAGTCCCAACTCCTTTGCCTTACGGAATATTGGGTTCCAATTCTTTCGATCTTTTAATGTAGAAGCTGCAAGGTCCTGTGTGATCCTGACTGTGTGTCCTTGATATTTGAATTGTTTCTTTCTGGCTGCTTGCAGTATTTTCTCCTTCACTTGATAGCTCTGGAATTTGGCAACTATATTTCTTGGGGTTTTGAGTTTGGGATCCCTTTCGGGAGGGGAACGGTGGATTCTTTCGATGACTATTTTGCCCTCTGAGTCTAGTACTTCTGGACAGTTTTCCTTGATGATTTCCTGGAAGATATTGTCCAGACTCTTTTCTTCATCGTGGGTTTCTGGCAGGCCAATAATTCTTAGCTTTTCTCTCCTGGATCTATTTTCCAGGTCAGTTGTTTTTCCAATTAAATATTTTACATTTTCTTCTATCTTTTCATTCTTTAGATTTTGTTTGACTGATTCTTGTTGCCTCATTGAGTCATTAGTTTCTACTTGCCCAATTCTAATCTTCATCGTAGTGTTTTCTTCAGTTAGCTTTTCCATCTCCTTTTCCATCTGACCAATTTTTCCCTTTAAGGAGCTATTTTCTCCATTTAATTTTTGTACTTCTTTTTCCAATCGACCAATTTTCCCAGTTAGGTTTTGGGTTTCCTTTTCCATCTGATCAATTTTCCCAATTAGGTTTTGGGTTTCCTTTTCCATTTGATTAGCTCTTCCTTTTAGGAAATTATTCTCTCCAGTTAATTTTTGAACTTCCTTTTCCATTTCTTCAATTTTCTTTTTCAGGGTGATGTTCTCATCAGTGAATTATTTTTTTATAGTTTTAAAATCATTGGCCAGTTTTTCTATTATATCCTTCTTCAGACGTTCCAGGTAATCTAGTTGTGCTTGCGAGAAATTCATAGTCCCATCTGAGGTTTCAGATGGAAGTACAGTCTCAGCTCTAACCTCTTTGGTGTTTGTGTTTTGGTCCTTATCCCCATAGAAAGATTCTATGGTTTTTTCACTTTTCGTCTGCTTTTTCCGATTCATGATGTTGGCTGAGTGTTGTAGCTTTTGGTTCTTTCAGTCAGAAGGTACAGATCTTTAAGTTGAGCTGATGTGTGTCTGGGCTAAAAGCAGGCTTTTGTTTTTTGTTTCCCCGATCAACCCTGGGGTTAGCTTGTTAGGTGTGTGGGAGGTGTGGTCTGGTCTCAGGCTATCTCCTCAGCTGACTTGAGGCAAAGGCAAGGTCAGGGGATGGTAATCCCAGCTTCCCTATTGTCTTCCCTTTTCCCCTGGAGGGCTGGGGCACGCCTAGAAGCTAACGCGTGTTCCCGCCCCTCCTGGGGCTCGTCTCCCGGCTCTGAGGCTTGCCTTGGTCTCAGTGCGAATTTTCTCTGCCCTGGGTCGTCTGTCCCTCCAGATCGCCTCCACCACAGTAGGAAGAATCCCCCTTTGCCACTTTTCCAGCCTCTGGTGTTATGAGACCACCCGCCCCCTTCTGCTGTTCCCGCTGATCCAGGATTAATCTGGGGAAGAATTTTATGGTTCCCTCACGGTCATCAGGGGGGAGGAGAGAGCACTTACTGATCACTCTGCCATCCCAGTTCCTGGAAGTTCAAGTAGTGACCCACCGAAGTCTGTCTTCAGGCTGAAGATTTCAAGGGCTGCTGCACTGATGTCTGGCACTCAGCGGCTCTCACCAGCTCGGCCTGGCTTATCTCCTGCTCCGCTGGTCTCGCCCGCCACTCTCGGGCTCCTCTGGTCCCCTCCGCCCTGCCGCGCTGACCGGGCTGTGCTCTGCGCTGGGGTCTTACCCCCGCGGAACAGATCCCTCCCGTGGACCCTCCGGTCCAGCCTGGGCTCCGAATCTGTCAAAGTCCGTCACCCACTGGATTTTACACCTCCAAAGTCTGGTCAGACTCTCCCCCCAGAGATATCCAGAGGAGTTTATCCAGGAGCTTAGGTGAGTCGTTGCTTTCACTCCGCCATCTTGGCTCCGCCCCTACTTCAGCTTTCTTTTGTTTTCAGTCTGACCCCAGACCTCCATCCATGTGTGACCCAGGTGGGAAGGAGCCAGGACCACCCGCACCAATGCAGCTGCTGCATTTAGAATGAACAGAATCCTAACTGTGGAGCTGGAAGGGACCTCAGAGTCCAGCCAGCCCTCCCCTCATCTTACACTGTACAGAGGTATTCTTGAGAGTGGTCTCTGGGGCACTGAGAGGTCCAGTGACTGTGCCAGGGCTGGGCACCCAGAATGAATCTGAGGCTGCTTTTCCTTGCCCTCGGCTCACTGGCCCTTGCTGCACCTCCACTCCTAGTTAAGTCTGGGCACATGAAATCAGAATCCCTTCCATAGCCAGAGGATCCTGGCCAGGTTTCCCTTTTGGTTCCTACCTGTCAGGAAGCCCGGGATCCCCTCAGCTCTCATTAGATATACCCCTTACTCCCACTGGAGAAAGCCGACTCTAGTTCCAAGGGTGGGAAGGAAGGGCCCTCCCTCAAAAGTCATCTCTCTGTGTCCCCATCCCTGCATTGTACAGAGGGGGAAACTGAGGCAGCCAAGAGGGGAGAGGCAGCATGGGAGAGCAGAAAGAGAACTGGATCTGAGTTCAGGGGACCTGGGATCAATCGTTTCTATCACCATTCAAAGCCTGTGTGACCTCAGGTCAAACGCTTCTCCTTCCTGGACCCCAGGGTCACTCAGAGCCCTCTGGGCTCTAGAAGGAGGATCTTATGGTTGTGGAAGCACCTGGTGCAGGGGGACCCAGGGAGAGAGCCTGGACTGAGAACCCTGCATCCTGACTGGAACCTGCTAGGACTGATTTCTGAGGTCTTTCTTATCACCTGCTTTTATGACCTTTTGTTTTTGTTTAATGACGTGTTTAATCGCGTGTTTTATTCCCTACTTGAAGAGGCAATCTGTGATTGTATGGTGCCATGTTTGACTGGTGAGTACCTCAGTCATGGAGACTCAGTTTCCCCATCTGTACAACAAAAGGGTGGAACAGGATCCCAGGTCTGTCTCCCACCCCCCCAGCCTGGGCCACTTCCCAGCCTTGGGCCAAGACCCTAAGTTCCCCCAAATGCAGGCACAGATGAGGAGCTGAGCCCACCCAACTCCCCCGGGAGCAAGGGCTCTCGAGGAATACCCTCCCCTGCTCTTTAAGGTATGTGGGGCTGGCCCTGCTGGTTTCAGTAGTCAGTGAGTCGGAGCCTCATCTGAGCCAAGAAGAGCTGGGAGTTCTGTTCTGTTTCCCTTGTTGCCACGACAAGACGGAATGACCCAAGGGTCTGTGTGGGTGGAGGGGGGCGTCCTGGTTCTGGGCAGGTCGTGGGGCTCTGGGGGCTGCTTCCTGAAGACAGCTTCTCCTTCAGCTCCAGTACATCCTGGCCCAATTCTAGCCCCGGCCCCTGCCCCACTCTGCCCTTCCTTCGACTCCCTCAGGCCCTGCCCGCGCCCCTGTCCCCGTACCCTGCCGTGGCCCCTGCCAGTGCCCTGTCCCTACCTGGCCTACCTTGCCTTCCTTGTCTGCCCAGAATAGAGACACACAGAGGCAGAGCGACCCCAGCAGCCACGTCTGCGGTGTTGGTGGAGTCCCACTGAACCGGACCTCTCGACCCAAGGCCGACAGGCTGGGACTGGCGCAGTCTCCACACTCTCATCCATAGTAAGGCCGTAGCCCAATCTTTCTGTCCTTCAGTCTCGAGCCTCCCCTGCCAGCATAGTCCCTCCGCGAGGCCAGCTGGGCGTCTGAGCCCACTTTAACGAAGGCTGAGTCCTGGCCTGGCCCCGTCCAGGGCGAGCCCCTAACCTCGGAGCAGGAAAAGCCCCAGGAGATCCCCAAAAAGCCAGCCTGCCCTCTCGGGGATGGCAAGTAGCTGGAGTCTGGCGCTGCTCCCTTCTGCAGTGTCCTCCCGTGCAGGTGCCAGAAAATCCGGAGATCGCTACATCCCAGTGAGGGCCAGAACCAACTGGGGCCAGCACTTCCACAGTCTCGGCACCGGTAGTGAAGTCTCACCTTACGCTTTATCACGCGTCAGCGAGAGAAGGCAGAGCTTACTAACATTTGCTCAGGAACTGACCAGGAACATCTCTAGAAGCCCGTTTAAAATCCTCGAGGCCCCTGATCTCCATGATGACTTCTACCTAAACCTGCTGGACTGGTCTCATCTGAATGTCATTGCGGTGGGCCTGGCCACCCATGCTTACCTGTGGAGTGCCACCACCTGACAGTTGACCAGACTCTGTGATCTGTCTGGGAACGAGAACTAGGTGATCTTCGTGAGCTGGTCAGAACGGGGCAAGTTCGTGGCCATCGGCACGCACAATGGCTTGGTGCAGATCCGGCACAGAAGAAAGCTTGCGTACTGAAGAGCTACACGGGCATAGTCAGTGTGCTAGCCTGGAACTTAGACCAGATTTCTTCCGGGAGCAGCGACATCAGGGTCACTCCTCTGCAGGCTCAGCACTGGCTGTGAGGACACAAACAGGAGGTGTGTGGGCTGAAGTGGTCCCCGGATCACCAACTGCTGGTGTCGGGGGGGGGGGGGGGGGGGGGAGAACGACAACAAGCTGCTGCTCTGGGACCCGGCCAGTTTAAAGCCCGTTCAGCAGTACGCCCAGCACCAGGCTGCTGTCAAAGCCATCGCGTGGTCTCCCCACCAGCACAGCCTGTTAGCGTCAGGCGGCGGCTCTGCAGATTGCTGCGTGGGCTTCTGGAACACGCTGACTGGGCAGCCGCTGCATCACATCAACACCGGATCTCAGGTGTGCAACTTGGCCTGGTCCAGACACAGCAACGAGCTGGTGAGCACCCACGGCTATTCGGAGAACCAAATCGTCGTCTGGAGGTACCCCTCCCTGACTCAAGTGGTCAAACTCACTGGGCACACCTACGGAGTTCTGTACCTCGCTGTGTCTCCTGACCGACAGGCCATAGTTACAGGCGCCAGAGACGAGACCCTCAGGTTTTGGAACATGCTCCCCAAGTCGTACAGGTCGAGGGCGTCCTACTCCGTGCTCAACCTCTTCAGCAGAATCCGCTAACTGCGGACAGCACCACAAGTCACTGCAGTGCATCGCACTGGACTGGACAGCGCACGCGCCTGGATCAGTGCCTTCCAGGAAACCCAGGACTCTAATTATCGGAAAGGGAGGAGGGGCGGGGCGGGCGACGGGACCTGGAGAACCTCTGGAGATGCTTATTAAATACTTACTGGTTGATGGTGCTGGATGGTTTGGGGGAGGAGACACGGTTTGGGAACTGGCAGTGCCGGGGAGGGCAGCCCCTGAGGAGTCAGGACTCCATTGGAAGCCCCCAACGGGTATTGTGGATGGGGAAGGCTCGGGGCGGAGTGGGTTGAAGCCCGGGGAGTGCTGTGGCCAGGAGCAGAGAAACTCCCCAAAGGGGGTTTCCACTTCTGCAGCGCAAACTTCGGTCTCCGTTCCGGGGGCCATCGTGTGTGCTTGTGTGTGGGGGGAGGCCTGCGTGTTGCTTCCCTCATCTCGGGGACAGCCAGCACCACTTCAATCAGGTGGGCTGCCCCAGAAGCTGAGACCCTTGGGACCAACCTTCCCCAAGAGAAACAGGCGAGGCTCCAGCACCCGCGACCCAGGCTTGGAGCCGTAAAGACTGATATGCATGCAGTCTCCCGAAAGTGACAAGACCACAAGGTCGCTGCGGAGGAGGTGATCTTCATGCATGACCCACACTCCGGACCGTCCACCCAGAAGACCAGAGCTGAGTTTATCTTCTGGAGGTGGGGGGAGGTTCATGGGGCAAAGACCTGATACTGGCAGATGGAACGGTCCTCTTTTAAGAAGATGTGGATAACGGTCTCCTTCCAAGGAGACTGGGATGCTCAGCCCTTCAGCTTGGGGGCGGGGGTGAATGTTGTGTACAGCCTGAGCATTTCATGGGAGCTGGAGTAAAACGAGTTTGTAAAAACAAACAAACAAACCACCAACCACTGAGGTTTCCCCCTAATACCCTCCAAGCTCACCTGCAGGCGACTCTGAGCCTTAGACCTAGAACACTGGTATTAAGTTTCTAGTTCCAGGGAATAATCTTTGCTTCACTCAAGCTGGTGCTCACGAGCCCCGGAGCTGTTGCGGTGGGCTTGGGGCCTTGGATGGAGGATGGCGGGGTGTCGGGGTGGGGGTGGTGTAGGAAGTTGTGGAGGAGGACTGGTTGTTGTGTATTAGTGATGAGGAAGTATTGAGACAGATTTTCTACCCAAGCTAAGAAGTTCTTTCCAGTTTTCATGCGGACCAGAGAGAGAGAAAGAGAGAGAGAGAGAGAGAGAGAGAGAGAGAGAGAGAGAGAGAGAGAGAGAGAGAGAGAGAGGTGGGGGGGGCCATCGCACTGGAAAATCTGACTCTAGCTTCTGGACCAAAGTCCATCAGAGTCTCTTGGGAAAAAGCACTCTTGTTGGATGGATGGAGTGAAATGTTTCTCCTTTTGTTCGTGTTGGGCAATAGTTTAAAGGGCATGGTGATGGACTCTTGGAGTGGGCTCTGTGTCCCTTAGAAAGAGGAACCAGATCTTCTGCTCCCAGTAGCCCTGACCTCCAATGGCTGGGATTCCCCCTCAGTCCCGCTGACCATTTGGCCTCCATCCCTGACCCTCTTTCCCCTCTTCATTTCACTCCCTTAGCTGCTGGGGGCAGTCAACAGACTGCACCCCACCAGGTGCATGGAGCATGGGAACCCTGAAGGATAGGACCAGGGGGAGGGGGTCTCCTTAAGGAGGGGTTAGGTAGTCTTCAGAGCCAGTTCAGCTGGGACCTTTAGGCCCTACTGTAGTCAGTTGGAAGGCCAGAGCTAGCTCCAAGGAGGAGAAAGGGATAACTTTTTGCAGCCAACCTGGGCTTTCTCAGACCCTGACTTTTAACCCCTCATTCATCAGTCAGCCAATCCAAAGGTAGGTATGTCACAAATAAACATAAAGATCTGGAGCAGAATTTATCGGGGTGGGAGCAGGGATAGTAATCATGATTTCAGGCAAAGTTAAAGGTAAAAGTGATTTAATCCTAAGAGAAAAATGGGGAAACATCATATGTTGGACATATTAATATTGTTTTAGACTATTTAAATTAACTAGACAGTACGGAATATTGTTGTGCTGTATAAAATGATGAACTTAAAATACGGAAAAACTCTGCCTTATGAAGAGCTTATCAGCTCTCAGACACACAGAGAACAAACACGTATAGGCCAGTCCTGCATAGATGCATATGAATGTATATTTCTATATACTGTAATAATTGTAGATTTCTAAGTATGTGTATGTGTGTATATAAATATAGATATTTTTAACTATCTTTGTGTATACATATGTATGTCTGTGCATATACATGTGCATATGTATGTAGATATGTGTACATACTTAGGTATATGTATGTATATCCCAGATTAATTGAACCTTCTTGGGGAAGGGACAAGGGTGCAAAGAGAACAAAGTAAAAAATTCGCAGCAGAGAACAAAAGAAAACTGAAAAGGAAGCAAAAGATGGACAGCTCTGAACACGAATAGTTATGTGGGTTTTCTTCAAATGGAAATTTATTGCTGTATATTTTGAATTCTCTCAAGTTCTGGGCCAATGCCTTCTATTCTTTTTCATTTAGATAGTAATCTGTTTCTTTTTCTTTTCAAAAAAAGTTTAACTGAGTAAATAATAAAGTTCCATTTTGTGTCTAATAGGAGTTTAAAAAGTGCCTACTATGTGCTACGAACTGGGGATACAAGTACAAAGATTGGAGCAATCCACTCAGGAGGGGTTTGGGGGAGGGGAAATACAAGGATACACACCAGTATAGTCAGCATAAATATGACGAGAACCAAGACAAATCTATACTGTCCTCAAGTGGAGGATAGCTGGGGAGATACACAGCTGAATACCAGTCCAAGGGAAAGTGTGCCCTTATGAGGTCTGCTTCCTGGTGGGAGAAGGCCACACAGAAAGGGGCTTTGGAAAAAGGGAGAAGGGGCAGGAAGTGGAAGAGAGGCCTGGACCCTGACTAGAGAAGGCCCAATATCACTCTTCAGAGAGGGGGTGGAAGTGGGGATGGGGAAGGGGCAGGGCAAGTTTCTGGGAGGAGCTAAAGACAGGGAGTTGGCCAGAGAGCAGAATTCAGGTTATTGGGAAGGTCAGAAGGAGACAGAGGGGTGGGCTTGGGGGGCATAGGGATCAGAAAGGGCTTCAGGCAGAGGATGCTGCTGGAGCTCAGTCTTTAAGGAACAGGTATATACTATCAGATGGGAGGGGGGGCAGGGAGTGCATTCCAGGCCAGGAGCAGCTGAGATTGGAGAGGGAATGTTATATTGGAGCAACACAGGAGGATTTGGCTTGATAGCAGGGAGTTTAGGGGAGGGAGAAGGATGTGCAGTGAACCTGGTGAGGTAGGTTGCAGCCAGGCTGGGAAGGCTTTAAACCAGAAGCCTATGGGTGTGTATTCTATCCTGGAGGCAACATGGAGCTACTGGAGTAGGACAGTGAGAGGGCCATGTTTGTGCTTCCAGAAGGAAAATGGGTTTGGTTCCATCATGTAGAATGAACTGCAGTGAGGAGAGATTGGATGCAGGGAGATCCAGGGGAGGGTGATGGTGGAAAGTCTTAAGGGTTTTCACTATGGTGGTAACCGTGGAAGTGGAGATAAAGGGTCAGAAACTAGAGATCCTGGGCCACCTTAGGTCCCCAAGGGGGCACCCACCACCCCTTGGGCCCCCTCAGTCTCAAATGTAGCCTCTTAAAGATTCCTCTGCTCTGAGGCAACCAAAATCCTGGGTATTGGAGGCTCCAGTGAGAAGGTATTTGAATGAAATGCAAAATGTTTACTTTGGAGACCTCCTGTAGGTGGATCTCCATATGGATTTGTTCTGGGGGTGGGCGGGATCCAGGTTTGGAGGAGAATGTAGTTTTGGTTTTATTGGTTTTGTGAAGGGAATTATGATTTTCATCTTAATCCCTATAACATGTGATAACGATAGCAATTTCAGAATGCTGGTTTGGGAGGTCGACCTAAAATGCAGCTTGAAAGGATCAGTCGAATCCTCCACAATTCCCTCACTCACTCCATTCTTGTGCCTGTGTACCTTTTGTGAAGGGACTCAAAGAGGGTAGAACCTCTTTGTTCCTGCTAGAGAACTCTGACCTGACCCACCAAGAAACGACCCCCAAAAACTGAAACAGTATTGCTCCCAGGGGACTCCAGGATTGGCCCATCATCTTCCACTTGAGGGTTTGTCATGGGAAACCTCTCAAGGCCTGGGAATGATGGATTCTAATCCCCCTTCTCTCATCCAGACTCACTTGTGATGTATGTATTTTATCTCTGTCTCCATTTCAGCACGGAGGAATTTTGAGCATTTGCAAATCTGTGGCTCATAACGGAACTAACTAAATAGCTTCCTGATTACTGAACTTTGTCTCTGACCTGCTGCATCTTGCTGCTCTTGTTAGGGACAGGTTCAGTACAAATTCTGTTAACATGTATTGCCGACAAAAGTTTGGAAGGGGTGCACGTAAGGTGAAGCCTGGAGCTCTCCAGTACTATGGAGAAGGGACAGGCACCACTGGTGCTTTTCCAGGGTCCCAACTCACCTGGTCTTGCAAGTTCAATCCTCCAACTCTCCCTTCACAATTCGGTTTCACCCTTTGATGAAACCCACCTTTCACCGTGTCAAATGTAGCTGGGACCTTTTCTTTGCCCTCTTTCCTCTGGTAATGCCTATTAGCACATGGATTTGGCTTTTGCTTGAGTCTTTTCTATTCTAATGCAGTCAGCTATATGTCCATGCTCTTAAGGCCTTGTTGAGACAATTGTATTGCAACAATACAGGTTCTGGATCAGATGGCTTTGGGTACTGGATACAGGAAAGCAGTTAATGGTGCCAAAGAGAGAAGAAGGAATGTTTGGTCTACTCCGTTAGGATCTCACAAATGCATTCAGTATACTGCCACAGAAGACAGCCTGCTTGGCACTGAAAAAGTCCAGCTTGCAAGATCAGGCCAGAAATGCAATATAGTGACCCTAATAGGGTACCCAGTCCCCTATCAGTGTCAGGGATGGCTGTTATTTAAGTGCTGCCATTTACACTAGAGTATTGCTTTTAGACAAAAAAATCAATAAATAAATGAAGAAGAGGAAAAAATCAGCACAACTAAGTTTATACATCGGGAAAAATCTAAATATTTGTACAACATGTAACATTTACGGATTTCAAACTTTCACAAATGGATAAAGTGTTGTCTTACATGACTTAACAGGAATTGTGCTTCATATTTATTCTTCTGTAACATTCCCTTTTAATTTTTTGTGTAATTGTTTTTCTATTTACATTGTTGCAGTCATTTATATTGTTTTCTTGCCTCTTCTTACTTTGCTGTGCATCAGTTCATATAAATCTTTCCATGCTTCTTTCTATTCATCACATAAAGAATTTCTTACCCCACAGTTATATTTCATTACACTTACGCACCACAATTTGTTTAAGCATTCCCCTATCAGCGAGCATTTATTTTATTTTCAATTCTTTGCTATGCAAAAATACAGTATTTTAGGGACCTAGAAATTTCTTGTGAAGAATGGCTTTCTTGAGGCAAGTGCTCCGTAATGGAGTCTGTGGATCAAGTGGTTTGTGCATTTTGATCACTTAATTTGCATCATTCCAAATTATTTTCCAGAATAATCCTGGGATGGAGAACCTGCCCCCAGGTTGCAAGTTCCCCACCCATGGATTGTATCATTCATTTGCACAACCAAGAAGGCATTCTTGTGCCTACCTTTCCACAACCCCTGCAGCATTTACTATTGTTATTTTTCTTGTCATGCTTCTAAAATTTGCAAGTGTGAGGTAAACGTTCTAGGTTTTTTTGGTGCTGTTCACTTATTGTTGGTGATTCAGAACATTCTTTCATGTCTTTGTGAAAACTCTCAAATTCTTCCTTTGTGAATTAATTGCTCATATTTTTGACCACTGATCCATTGTGGAAGAGTTACTAATCATACATATGTGTGTGCTTGTGTTTGTCTGTATTATACATATCTACATATTATTTATATGTCTTGGATTCCAAATCATTATAAGACAAGTTCATACAAATATTTTTCCCCATTCAATCACATCTCTCTTTTTTTTATTTTGGTGCAAGGCAATTAGGGTTAAGTCACACAGCTAGTAAGTGTCAACCGCCTGAGACTGGATTTGGACTCAGGTCTTCCTGACTCCAGGGCCAGTGCTCTATACGCTGTGCCACATAGGTGCCCCATCAGATCTCCTCTTTTCCAAGGTGCATTAATTGTACCTGTGCAGAAACTTTTTGGTTTTATGTGATGAAAGTTTTCTATTTCATTTTTTATAATTGCTTCTATTCCTTGCTTGGTTAAGAATTCATCTCCTACTCATAGCTGTGACACATATATGGCCTGTTTCTCTTCTTAATCTTTTTATAGGATGATCATTAATATAAAGTGTTTACATTTCTATTTTGAATGCATTGGTTGCCCAGCTCTTTCCTCCTAGGTGATTTATGTAATTTTTTTGCTTTCCTATTTTGTCTTTTGTGTTTCTGCTCTCCTTACACAAAACTGAAAGAGGGACATTGCAGTCTCTTCTCATCATTAAGCTGTTGTTTATGTCTTTGTGTAGCTCAATTAATATTTCCTTAGGAATCTGCATCAAAAGATATATGGAACTTATGAGCTTAGTCCAGATATCGGTTTGTCATCTGTGAGTCCTTCCAACAAGATGGAGTTCTCTTCTTCTTGAATGCTTGGTTTTGCTTTGTCATGCAGCTTTCAACCCCTGGTTTGCTTTTTAAATTCACTTGTTGCATAGAATTTTCCCCACTCCCTGTTTTATTTTGAGTATATATTTGTTTTTAAGTGTTTCTTATAGACAGCAAATTATTTTCTTGTTTTGTGTGTCACTGTTTTTCATTTAATGGGTTGTTTAATTCATCAAGATTTGAAGTTATGATTTTTAGGTTTATATTCTTCTCCATTTGTCTCTAATATTCTGTTGTGTGTTTTTCTTGTTCTTTTTTGCTTAACAGTATTTTATTTTTTCCAATGGCATGTAAAGACTATTTTTGACATTCATTTTTTTGTAAGATTTTGAGTTCCACATTTTTCTCTTCCCCCCTTCAAGATGGAAAGCAATTTGATGTAAGTTGCTCATGTGCAGTCATGTACAGCTTATTTTCACATTATTCAAGTTTTGAAAGAAGAAAAGGGAAAAAATAATGAAAAAGTGAAAATAGCATGTTTCAATCTGCTTTCAGACTCCACAATTTCTTTCTCTGCATGTGAACAGCATTTTCTATCATGAGTTTTTTTTCACATGTGAATTCAGACAAAATTTATTTCCACATAAGTCATATTTTTTTTAAAAAAAGAAAATTAAGAAGATATGTAATATATTTTCGTCTGCATTCTGAGTCCATCAGTTCTCAATTTACAGTTGGATAATATTTTACATCATCAATACTTCGCAAATTTGATGTATCATTGTTTTGATTAAAGTTGTAAGTCTTTCGCAGTTGGTTATAATTAAAATATTGCTGGTACAGTACAACTCATTCTCCAGGTTCTGCACATTTCACTTTGCATTAGTTCATATGAGTCTTCCCAGGCTTTTCTGAAACTCTGCCCTTCATCATTTCTATCAGTACAGTAGTATTCCATCACATTCAATTACCTTAGCTTGTTCAGCCATTCCCCAATAGACTCATCCCCTCAGTTTCTAATTCTTTGCCACCATCAAAAGAGCTTCTATAAACAATTTTGTTCACACGAGTCCTTTCCCTTTTTGTCAAAGTGTCCTTGGGGTATAGATCTAGTAGTGGTATTGCTTGGACCTAAAAATATTCACAGTTCTATTTCACTTTAGCTTCTCCAGTATGGGTGGGCCAGTTTGGAGCCCTGCTAACACTGTATTAGTGTTCCTCTTTTCTTGCATACCTTTTAGCATTTGTAATTTTCCTTTTCTCTCATCTTAAGCAATCTGATGGGGTATGAGGTGGTACTGCGAAAATCTGAAATTTACTCCCTTTTGTTATTAGTGATTTAGATCATTTCATATGAATATTGATAACTTTGGTTTTTTCCTCTGAAAACTGCCTGTTCATATCCTTTAACTATTTTTCAATTGGGTAATGGCTCCTAATAAATTTTTTATTTTTTATATTATTTTATTTTTCCTCAATTACATATCAAGAAAATTTTTAGCATTCATTTTTACAAGATTTTGACTTCCAAATTTTTCTCCCTCTCTCTCTACCCTTCCCCTTCTGAAAATGGTAAGCAGTTTGATATATGAGGCTTTTGTAGAGAGATAGATAGATAGATAGACATATTCTATCACGCAAAAAAAAAAAATTTCCATTAGTAACAGTTGTGAAAGAAGAAATATATAAAAAAATGAAAGAGTAAAGTAAGTGAAAAAAAGTGTGCTTCAATCCGCATTGAATCCATGATTTCTTCATCTGGAAATGGATAGTATTTTCCTTCCTGAATCCTTTTGACTTGTCTTGGATGATTGTGTTGCTGAGAAGAGCTAAGTACATCATAATTGACCACCTCACAATGTTGCTCTTACTACTATGTATAATATTCTCCTTATTCTTTTCACTTCACTCAGCATCAGTTCATGTAAATCCTGTCGGGTTTTTCTGAAATCTGCCTGCTCATCACTTCTTACAGCATAGTATTCCATTGCATCCATATACCATAACTTCTTCAGCCACTCAACAATTAATAGGCATCCCCTCAACTTCCAATTCTTCATCACCACAAAAAGAGCTGCTATAAATATTTTGTACATGTGGGTCTTTTTTCCTTTTTTACAACATCTTTGGGATATACATCTAACAGTGGTATTGCTGGATCAAAGGGTATGCACAGTTTGCCCTTTGGACATTGTTCCAAATTGTTCTCCAGAATAGTTAGATCAGTTCACAACTCCATCAGCAGTGCATTGGTGTCCTCATTGACCTACATCTCCAACATTTCTCTTTTTCCTTTTCTGTCATATCAGCCAATCTGATAGGTGTAAGGTGGTAACTCAGAGTTGCTTTAATTTGCATTTCTCTCATCAATAGTGATTGATTCATGTGTTTATAAATAGTGATTCTTGTGTTTACAAATGGCTTTGATTTCTCCCACTGAAAACTGCTTGTTCATATCCTTTGGTCATTTATCAATTGGGGAAAGATTTGGATTCTTGTAAATTTGACTCTGTTCTCTATATATTTGAAAAATGAGGCTTCTATCAGAGAAACTGGCTGTAAAAATTGCTTCCCAGCTTTCTGCTTTCCTTCTAATCATGGTTACTCTGATTTTCATTGTGAAAAGCTTTTTACTGTCATGTAATCATGCAGTTTGTAATGTTTGCTATCCATTCTTTGGTCATACATTCTTCCCTTCTCCATAGATCTGACAGGTAAACGATTCCTTGCTCTCCTAATTTGCCTATAGCATCACCCCTTATGTGCAAATCTGGTACCCATTTTGACCTTATCTTGGTATATGGGGTGAGATGTTGCTCTTTATGTAGTTTCTGCCATAGTGTTTTCCAGTTTTCCCAGCAGTTTTTTTTTTTTAATCAAATAGTGAGTTCTTATTTCAGAAGTTGGAGTCTTTGGGTTTATCAAATAGTAGATTACTAGAACAATTTCCTGCCATTTCTTGTGTACCTAACCTATTCCAACGATCCACGACTCTATTTCTTATTCAGTACCAAATACTTTTGATGATTGCCACTTAATATATTTTAGATCTATTACGGCTAGGTCACCTTCCTTTGAATTTCTTTTCATTTCTTCTACCTTGACCTTTTGTTCTTCCCGATGAATTTTGTTACTGTTTTTTCTTGTTCTATAAAACATTTTTTGTAGTTTGATTGTTATGGCACTGAATAAGCAAATTAGCTTAGGCAGAATTGTCATTTTTAATACACTGGCTCCACATATCCATGATCTACTTGGAGGAATAACCAGTCTAGAATAACAAGGGATTGAATGCAAAAGCTGGGAAGTATCAGATCTCAAATCATGCAATCAACTATAATCATCAAAGCAATTTGTTACTGGGTAAGAAACAGAAAGTTTTATCAGTGGGATAGATTAGGTACACAATATATAAATGAACACAATGACCTAGTGTTTGAAAAACCCAATGACTGGAGAAGGTTTTGGGAAGATAGTGGAGTAGGTCAGAAAATTTCAAGCTCTCAAGATTTTCCTCCATGAAAGAGATAAAATAGCACCTCACAGCAAACATAGAGAGGTGAAAATAAATAAAGGTAAGGACAGAACAGGGGCCCTCCTGGGACAATCAGAGAAGATCAGAAGAAAAATTCCAGGATGAGGTTTGGTCTCTGTGAAGAGTAAACACCTCCAGGCTAGAGACAACTTAAACAAAAAGTGGCAAGCCCTAGGGTTAGGTGGGTTGGGAGGCTGCCTCGCCTCAGCCATAGGAACATTTACCTCCTGAACAGTGAAGGGAGTTGGGTGTCTGCCCTGGGGAAGATCTAGGGCACCTCTGCTGGCAAGGAATGCAAGACCCAGCTGTGCTGTAGAGATTCTGTGGGGGTGAGAAGGAACCAGCCCATACCCAGTGAATATAGAAGCAGTGGGAACTTAGAGGGGCCTGGAAGTTGTGGTTTGAGTTCAAGGTCAGAGGGGAGAACTGAAGAGGATCTGAGGCCAGAGTCACCACCAACCCATATCTCAGGAATAGAGGTAACAATGAAAACTAAACCATTTCCAAACAATGAGCAGGCAAAGGAGAAAGAACCCAATCATAGAGAGCTACTATGGGAATAGAGAGGACCAGGGTTCATCTTCAGAGAAGGATATTGAAGCAAAGAAAACCTCTTCTACCCCCAAAGAGTAATATCAAATGGTCAACTGCACCAAAATAATCCATTGGAGAACATTAAAAAGACTTTAAATATCAAATGAAAGAGATTGAGGAAAAATTAAAAAGAAAAGTAAGAATACTCCCCAAAAAAGAAGATTATGAAAAGAAAGTCTACCAATTAGAAAAGGAGATCCAAAATCTCTTTAAAAAAATTAATTTATTTGTTTTCATATTTCAACAATAACTTCCATAAGTTTAAGAATTTTCCTGCTTCCCTGCTCCCTCCTTGAGATCGCATGCAGTCTTATATGATTTCTACACATACATTCTTATTAAACACAATTTCACATTAGTCATGTTGCATAGAAGAATTAAAGTAAATTGGAGAAACCATGAGAAAAAAAACAAAGCAAAACTTAAAACAAGAGAAAATTGTCTGTTTCACTCTATGTTCTGATTCCATAGTTCTTTGGGTGTGGATGGTATTTTTCATCAGGAGTCTTTTGAGAATGTTTTATGTCCTTGCACTGCTGTGAAGGACTATGTCTATTAAAAGCAGTCCTCACACACTGTGGCTATTACTGTGTATAATAATCTCCTGGTTCTGCTCATTTAACTCAGCATCATTTCATATGAGTCTTTCCAGGTATTCCTGAAGTCTGCCTGTTTGTCATTTCTTATAGTACAGTAGTATTCCATTATGTTCATATAGCACAACTTGTTCAACCATTTCCAAATTGATGGGCATTCTCTTAATTTCCAGTACTTGGCCACTACAAAAAGAGTTGATATAAATATTTTCCTACATGTGGGAACTTTTCCTATTTTGTGATCTCTTTGGGATATAACTCTAGAAGTGATATTGCTGGATCAAAATTTATGCACATTTTTATAGCCCTCTGTTCCAAATTGCTGGAGATCTAGAATCTTAAGGAAGAAAATGACTCCTTGAAAATTAGAATTGAGCAAGGGGAAGTCAACAAAGTTATGAACGATCAGGAAATTTAAAAAAAACATAAAGAATGAAAAAATAGCAGAGAATGTGAAGCATCTCATAAGAAAAACAATTGATCCCAGGGCTATAGCAACCACTACTGAAGCAGAGGCTGCTTCTGGAGCACTCCATTTAACAAAGAGCTCAAAAGTCAAGTAATTGGTTGGGAAAATGAGCAATCATGGGGAAAAGTACCAGACTATAGATTTTTACTTTCTTGGTGAAGAAGTATTTTCTTATGTCATTGGTGACAAGGAAGATCAAAACATACAACCAGAAGAAACCAACAAAGCAAAAGAAAATGTGAAGTGTCACTTTGGAAAAACAACTGACTTGGGAATGGATCCAGGAGAGATAATTTAAAAATTATTGGTCTACCTGAAAACCATGATAAAAAAAGAGCCTACACATCATCTTTCAAGAAATTATCAAGAAAGCTGTCCTGATATTCTAGAACCAGAGGATAAAATAGAATTCGAAAAAAAATTCACAGATGATTTCCTGAAAGAGATCCCCAAAGAATAACTCCTAAGAATATTGTAGCCAAATTCCAGAGTTCCCAGGTCAAAGAGAAAATATTACAAGCAGTCAGAAAGTCATAATTCAAGTATTGTGGAAACCCAATCAGGGAAACACAAGATTTAGCAACTTTTAAGCTAAGGGATCAGAAGGCTTGGAATATGATATTACAAGGTCAAAAGAGCCAGGATTCAAACCAAGAATCACCTACCCAACAAAAACTGAGTATAATACTTCAGAGGAAAAATGGAACTTCAATGAAATAGAGAAATTCTTAGCATCCTTGTTGAAAAGACCAGAACTGAATAGAAAATTTAATTTTGAAATACAAGAATCAGGAGATGCATGAAAAGGTAAACAGGAAAGAGAAACCATAAGGGACTTATTAAAATTGAACACTTTACATTCCTAAGTGGAAAGATGATATTTGTAACTCATGAGACCTTTTTCAGTATTAGGAGAGTTTGAAGGAATGTGTGTGTATTTGTGTGTGTTTATATGTACACACAAACACACACGCACATATATACATAAATGATACATGGTATACACACACAAAAACACACACATATATGTATGTATATATATATATATATATATATATATATATATATATATATATATGGAGAGGGGGGGGGCACAGGGTGAGTTGAATATGAAGGGATGATATCTAAAAAAGAAAATTAAGAGTTGAGAGGAATATACCAGCAGAAAGAAAAAAGGAGAGGTAGAATGTATCAATCATCTCACATAAAGGAGGCAAGAAATAGCTTTTACAATGGAGAGGAAGAAGTGGAAGATGAGAGGAATAAGTGATCCTTCCTTTCATCGTATCTGGCTTTGGAAGGAAATCACAGACACACTCAATTGGGTATGAAAGCTTATTTTGCCTTACAGGAAAGCAGGGAGGAAGGGGAAAAGACATGGGTGATAATAATAATCACAATGGCAGATTGGGGGAGGGGGTAATTGGAAGCAAACAATTTGGTAGAGGGACAGGTCAAAGGAGAGAATAGAATAAATGGAGGGCAGGACAGGATAGAGGAAAACTCACAGGAATATCATAGTCAAATTATGAAATCCCCAACTCAAGGACAAAATATTATGAGCAACAAGAAACAAAAATTTACATCCTGTAGCATCACAATTAGAATCACACAAGACCTAGCAGTTGGTACACTAAAAGAACATAGGTCTTGGAACACTGTATATCAAAGAGTAAAATAACAGAAGTTCTGGACGAGCAAGTCATGTCATCATTTCTCTAATGGCATGGTCTTCTTCAGCGAGGAAGGACAAACACAATAGTGTGAGAAGACTCAGATGGCTGAATGGGGACCCAGTTACCCGTAACTCAGCTCCTCCTCTCCTGTCTGCCTCCCTCTCCCCTTCCTTCTCCTCTGCAAAGGAAGGCAAATTTGGATGGTCAAACGATACCCAGTTGACTTGGGTTGTACTGGCTAATTTCCTTTCCCTTCCCTTTTCCTTTCCTTTCCTTTCTCTTTCCCTTCCCTTCCCTTCCCTTCCTTTCCCTTCCCTTCCCTTCCCTTCCCTTCCCTTCCCTTCCCTTCCCTTCCCTTCCCTTCCCTTCCCTTCCCTTCCCTTTCCTTTCCTGTCTTCTCCTTTTGCAAAATCTTAAACCTACAGCACTCTGAAACTGAGATGCCAATGGGCCCCTGCACAAGGGTTCTTCTGGAATCTCCTAGCGTTACAGTGATTATCAATAGTAACTGTTGCTGTTTCCCTCCTAGCCTGATGTCTTTCTTTTTCTTGGCCTCATTAAAGGGGCCATGCCCTGACTACTTCTTAAACAGTCCTGTTCAATGAATGGGCATTACTTCACCCTATGTGAGTACCTGCAAAGACCTTGGCCTAAAGGGGCCAAGGTCTCTTAGCACATCCTTGGCCATCTCCAGTCATCCTGATGAATATCTGGTCACTGGATTCAGATGGCTCTAGAGGAAAAGTGAGGCTGGTGACCTGCACAGCTCTCCCTCACTCAAAACAAAGTCAAGTGCAAGCCATGTCATCATTTCTCTGATGGCAGGGACTTCTTTGACAACGAAGGACAAAAACAATTATACCAAGCAAAGCTCAGCATAATTGTGAAGGAAAAGAAGTGGACATTTAATGAATTGTCAGATTTTCAGGACTTTGTTGAAAAAACAAAACAAAACTGAAGTTAATGGATCATTTCACATAAAAAAGTAATATAACGAACACACCCACTGACCAACTATGAGGGTCTCGATAAGAACAGGTTGGTTACTTTTTATGTGTGCAAAATCTGTGTCTAAGATTGTTATTAGTAATTATAAGAAATTAGTAATTTCTTATAAGAAAGTTTAAATATGACCTGAATGGGCCCTGGCAGCCTTTGGGTGATCTCACACCACTCACTTCAGGTTGCTTGACCTTAGTTTGACTTTCAGTGAAAGCAGGGCTGAGGACTCCTTTATTTTACCAACTTATACCTGATCCCCAACAAGTCACTTCAGCTTACTAAGCCTCAGTTTCCCCTTCAATACCTTGGCATGCTTAAAGCATGGGAAGTGAGGGGGCTCTACCATCTGATGGTTGATCTCACACCAGTCAGGTCTTCTACCCAGGAATCAGGGTCCCCTTCTTTTACAGCAGAGGGTTGGTCCCCTTGGTCTGACAGGGGCTGGCCATTTTGAGGATGATCTGAAAACAGTCACTTCAGTCCTCTCAGCCTCAGTTTCCCTTTCTGTCACAGCCTCAGGTTGATCACTATGATTTCAGAGGCCCCTGCCAAGCTATGGGTGATCTCAGCCCAATCACTTCAGCTTGCTAGGTCTCAGTTTCCCTTTGAGGACTAGCAGGGGGTCAGACTCCATGCTCTGGGATGCCCAGACTTCCCTTGTGTGATCTCTATAGGCACTTCACCATGCTAGACCTCAGTTTCCATTCCTTTGAAAGCAGGTACTAGGACTCCATTATCTGAGGAGGCACTGCCAGCCTAGGGCTAATCTCATCCCACTCACTTCAGATGTCTAGGCATCAGTTTTTCTGTCTGTAAAAACAGGTGGTCAGATTCCGTGATGTGAGATGCCCCTCACTACCACCCTCTGGATGATCTTACAACAACCACTTCCTCTACATGCGCCTTTATTTCCCTTTCAGTAACACAGGGGGTTGGACTCCATGGTCTTACATGTACCTCACTGTTAACCTTGGGGTGATCTCCTATCGGGAACCTCTGCTTTCTGGGCCTCACTTTCCTTTCAGTGAAATCAGCATCTAGGTCTTCATTATCTGAGAGGAGGCTGCCACCTTTAGGGTGAAGTCAAACCGTCACTAATGCTTTCTGGTCCTCAGCTTCCCTCTCAGTGAAAAGCCTCAGTAAAACTATTTGACCCGAGACCTCCCTCCCAGACTATGTTGTGTCTCACACTAGGAAATTCAACTTTATAGGCCTCAGTTTCCCTTTCAGTAACAGCAAAGGGTCAAATGCTAAGAGCTGAATGGGCCCTGGCAGCCTTTGGGTGATCGTACACCAGTCACATCAGCTTGCTAGGCCTTATTTTAATTTCACTGAAACAGGGTTGAGGTCTCTTGTCTCAGAGGAGTGTGCTAGCTTATGCCTTATCCCAAACCAGTCACTTCAGTTTGCTAGGCCTCAGTTTCCCTTTCAGTCCTTTGACAGGCATAAAATACATGAACTGAGGGGGCTTTCCTAGCCAATGGGTGATTTCACACCAATCAGGTCAGCTATCCAGGACTCAGGTTCCCTTTGATTAACAGCACAGTATTGCACCCCTTGATCTGACAGGGGCCAGCCATTTTGTGAAGGATGCTAAAGAAGTCACTTCAGTCCTCTCAGCCTCAGTTTCCCTTTCTGTGAAAGCATCAGGTGGAGCACTATGATTTTACAGACCCCTGCCAGACAACAGCGCATCTCCTACTAGTAACTTCGGCTTTCTAGGTCTCAGTTTTGTTTTCAGTAACAACAGAGGGTTGAACTTCATGGACTGAGATGTCCCTCACTGCCACTTTTTGGGGGATACCATGCAATGCATCCCAGCTTTCTAAGTCTCAGTTTCCCTTTCAGTAACAGGAAAGAGTTATGTTTTATGAGCTGAATGGCCCCCGTCAGTTCACATGCTTTGAGCCTGCAAGGTATTGAAAGGGAAACTGAATTCTGTAAGCTGAAGTCACAGGTTTAGGATCAGGGAAAAACTGGCAGACCCCTCTCAGATAATGGAGTTCTCAACCCTCTTTCACTGATAGCCAAACTAAGGCCGAGCAAGCTGAAGTAACTCGTGTGAGATCACTCAAAGGCTGCCGGGGCCCATTCAACTCATATAATTTAACCCCTTGCTGTTCCTGGAAGGGAAACTGAGGTGTAGAAAGCTGAGGTGAATGACCTCATCTGGCCGTGTATTTAATGTTCTCTGGTCTAGACTGTCACACTGCCTTGCTTCATTGGTGACAGGAAGTCTCTTCTTAGTGCCATGTCAGCTCTTTGTCTACAACTCTCCCTAAATTGGAGCCCCGAGGAGGTCTCTTTGGGCCTTGGATTGGCATGTTCATCCTGCCAGGCTCCCAAGTCTCCTGCCGCCCATGGAGTTGGGGGCAGTGGGGGATGCCCATTTCCCACTGAAGTCTGCTCTCCTTCTGTGCCTGCTGTCCCTGTGTGTCAGAATCATGCTTCAGGAATGACTTCCTTCCTTTCTGCCCTGCGGACACATAAGAGGTCATCTAACACAGACCGGTCATGAGGCAGCTTGGTGGGACAGTGGAGCGAGTGCTGGACCTGGAGTTAGGAAGATCTGAGTTCAAATTCAGCTTCAGATCCCTAATTTCTGTGTGACCCTGGGCAAGTCACTTAACTGCTGTCTACCTCAGTTTCCCTATCTGTAGATTGGAGATAATAATAGCACCTAACTCACAGGGTTGTTGTGAGGATCAAAGGAGAAAGTGTTTGTTAAGAGCTTAGTATGGTGCCTGCCAAGGGCAAGACACTTAAACACTGTCTGCCTTAGTTTTCCTATCTGTAAAATGGGGATAATAATAGCACCTAACTCACAGGGTTAGTGTGAGGATCAAATGAGATCATATTCCTTAAGTGCTGAGTATAGTGCTTGCCACATAGCAGGTGTTTATAAATGCTTTATTCTCTCCCCTCACCCAGTCTGTACCCTGCCATGGGACCCTTTCCCAGAGTCATACAAGTAGAAAGCAGCAGAGTCTTTGTAGGAATTCAAACCATATGATGCCAATCACATATTCTAGCTTATTCTGTAAGCAGATGCAGGTGGAGGATCCCAGAATGACCACCTGCTAATGTCAAAGGGACCCCACGATTATAGAATGTGAATGATGAAAAGTACTTTTAGAGATCACTAAACATAGCCCCTTATTTTTGAGGTTTCAGATGGAAAGAGACTGATCTAAAGACACACAGCTAGTGCCATGTAAACCCAGGCCCTTTGCCTCCAAACGCAACAGTCCTTCCCTCTGTGTCTTATCCCTAAGAGTCTGCCAGTCTTGATCCAGGTTCAGAGATTACGGGGTCCTATGAGATGATCTAATCTACCCCTTCCTCAACTTTTTTACTTTACAGAATTAAAATATTCATCTTTGGACCTCCCTGAAAGAATGAAGTGTTATAATAGATTTAAACATGAAATGATAAGACATCTACAGTGGGTAATCTGCGTCATAATTTGACCTTTGTAAGACTTCAAAAACTGTATCTGCGACCTATACTTTTTTAAACAAAAATACTTTAACCTAGAGTAAAGGGTTTGTTTTTTTTTTTTAAGTCATCTCCAGGATGACAATGAGACAACATGTCAAAACCTATAGGATGAAGTAAAAACATTAATTGGAGGAAAATATATATCTCAAAATGCCTATGTTAATAAAATAGAGAAAGAACAGAGCAATGAATTGGGTATGCAGTTAAAAAACACTAGAAAAAGAACAAATTAAAAACCCCAATTAAACATGATAAATCTTAAAAGGTAAAGGTGAAATTAATAAAATTGAGTGTAAGAAAACCATTGAATTAATAAATAAAACTAGGGGTTGGTTTTATGAAAAAGAAACACAACAGAATAGAAAAACCATTGGTTAACATGATTTAAAAGAGAAAAAATACCAAACCACCAATATTGAACATGAAAAGGGTGAATATGCCACTAATAAATATGAAATCAAAACAATTATAAAAAATCATTTGAATAAAAATTACCATAAAAAATAAAATAAAAATTACCACTTCACCTAAACTAATCTGTTTTCTCTAGGTCATCTGAATAAAATAACCAGAAATTTATTTTAATGAGCTAGAAAAAATGATAAAATTCATTTGAAAGAACAAAAGACCAAGAAACTCAAAGGAATGAATGAAACATGTAAAGGAAGTAGGGTTAGCAGCGCTGGATTTTAACTACACTGTGAGTCAGTAATTGTAAAAACTGTCTGGTGCTGGCTAAGAAAAAGAAAGGTAGATCAATAGAACAGAGTAGACATACTGTACACAGTAGCAAATGATTACAGTAAGCTTCCTAGCTGCGTGACCTTGGGTAAGTCACTTTGCCCCTGTCTGCCTTAGTTTCCTCAGCTGTAAAATGGGGGTAATTACAACACCCAGCTAGAAGTGTTTTTGTGAGGATCAAAGGAGATGGTAACTCGAAAGCTCTTAGCACAGTACCTGGCACATAGTAGGTACTGTAGAAATGCTCCCCTTTACAGTTTAGGGACCAATCTCAGTAACTGTCCTAAATATGTGTACACCGTTTTACTTTCTTGTTATAACAAAGAATTTGACATACATTTCCCTCTCTTCTTTGCAAAAGCAGTAGACTATGAGTGTGGAACAATGAAGTGCGTGACACCCAGTAGGTGCTGCATAAAACGTATCCCCTTCCATTCTCCTGTTGGACTCAGATATTAAGTTTGCTAAACAAACATTTTGATCACTTTCTTTTTATTCTTTGTTACAAGGGATAGCATCCTGAGATGAGATGTGACTACCTCTTCTGTTTCCTTAGCACCATACGAAATTTTGGTCTATGCCCAATTTCTGCCAGACTGCTTTCCAGCTTTACCAGCAATTTCTATCAAATAACGAATTCTTATCCCAAATGCTTAAATCATTACATTTGTCAAACACAACTCATTCAGAAATAAAGCTAGCGTATAAACAAAAATCATCGATGAAAGTTTAAATTGATAGGGAAAAAAAAGCACAGAACTTTAATAAAAAAAAATTACAGTGTGAGGCCCTCGGCAGAACTCAGGAGTAAGGTTACCTCTGAGTTCAGCAGCAGAGTAGAATGAGAGAGAGCATCAGAGTCCTCTGGCATAAGGCTTCTGTCTTCAGGCAGAGTCCAGTCCAGGAGCAACCCTGAGTGCCTAGAAGGAAGGGGCACATCTTGGCCACACTCAAAACCAGGCAAGGCCTGATTGTGACATTCCACAGTCCTGGTTTGAAGTTTGACCTGAGCACAGCCCCACCCCTCCTCTACAGCCTAGACATTGAGGCTGCTGAGTCAAGCAAACCAACCTCACCCACTCACCCAAATACTGTAAGGGATAATCTTGTACTCAGAGAGGCCCAAAGGGTAACCCCAAGGAAGAAGAAGGCTAGTGAAGTCTCTGCAAGTGAAGCGTCAGTGGGAAAAGTGTCTTGGGCAAACGGATTATAACAGTACTTGGAAGAAATCAAAGAAGAGATGAATAATGAAATCGATAGAGAGGCTAGAAGGCAAGGAGAACTGATAACTTAGCCAAGAGCTGGATTCTCTGGAAATTACAGTGGGTCAAATAAAAAACAATGACTAAATAAGATAACAAAAAATATTAACTGGAGGAAATAATAAGAAGTATATCATATACAAGAATAAATAAATAATAAAAAGAAACACAAAGAAATGAGAAGAAAATGCAAGAAACAAAATAAAAAACAACTGGCCATAGGAAAGGGACCTACATGTACAAAAATATCGATAGCAGCTCTCCTCGTGGTGGCCAAGAACTGGAAAACAAAGGGATGTCCATCAAGTGGGGAATGGCTGAACATGTTGTGGTATACGAATGTAATGGAACACTATTGTGCTATAAGAAACGATGAACAGGAAGACTTCAGAGAGGCCTGGAAAAACTTGTATGAACTGATGGTGAGTGAAAGGAGCAGAACCAGGAGAACTTTGTACACAGCAACAACCACAGTGTGCGAGGGATTTTCTGGTAGACATAGTCCTTCGCAGCAATGCAAGGACCTAAAACATTCCCAATGGACTCTTGAGGAAAAGTGCCTTCCACACCCAGAGAAAGAACTAGGCAATTGCATTGCAGAATGCAGCAGACCATTTTCTCTTGTGTTTTGTTTTGTTTTATGGTTTCTCCCATTCATTATAATTGTTCTATGCAACATGACTAAGGCGAAAATGTATTCAATAAAAATGCATGTGTACAACCTATATAAGACTGCATGCTGTCTCAGGGAATGAGCGGGGAGGAAGGGGGGAAGGGAGAAATGTAAGAAATATGGAAATGATTGTAGAAAACTAAAAACAAATAATATATTTCAAAATTCAAAAAAACAAAACTGACCCAGAGACTGACCAAGGAAAGATAATCTAAGAAATATCAGACCATCTGAAGACTGATGAAAAAGTCTGGACACCCAATTGGACATATTGAAATGGAAATATTAGAGCCAAGAGAAACATAGAAAGGTACACATATTTGTTTAATTCACAGAGTATTATGTGAGAATGAACTGTTTAAATGTTGATGAAGGGATGGGAAACAAATGTGTCCTCAGAATAGTAATATCTTTAATGGTCACAAAGAAAGGAAAATAAGACAGAGGGCCTGTGGGTGGTTTTCTTCTGTTTTGATGGTCTCAGTGGGTAAAAATAAGAGAGATTGGCGGGAGCGGGGGGGAGGGCTATGCTGGGACGGAAAGGAGATCACCATCATGTGTACAAGAGAGGAATAAGAGGAAAATTATTTAATTATGGAGGAAAGGGTGGGAGATATGTGTATACCAGGAACTTCGCTTCACTTTCATCTGAAGTGGATAAAGGGTGTTAAACACAATTACACCTTACTCCCGAAACACAACACACACACACACACACACACACACACATATACACACACAAATCTCAGTATGGAAATACAATAACCTCAAAGGGAACATAGTAAGGGACAAGAGAAGGCCAGAGAGTAATTTTAAGGAGCGCAGGATGGGTAAGAGAATAATCATAAGCAAAATAAACTGAAATGTTGCAGAGAGGAACATGAAGGGAGGATAAAAAGAAAAGAAGAGTAAAAATCTGGGATCATGGGTGAGTCGAGAAGAAAGGACTGGCAACTGGGTAAAAGCAAAAGTTTAATTTATAGATCACAATTGACCAATATCAATGGCTAGGTAGAGGGAATATAATAAAAATGACAATACTAATTTAATTAGTCAAGGTTTTACCAATAAAACTCCCAAAAGAATGGATTGTAGAGCTAGAAAAATAATATAACCATCAATTCAGAAGTACTAAGAAGTCAAGAATCTCAATCATAATAATGGAAAAATGGGAAGTGAGGAGGCTTATCTGTTCTGGTTCTCAAACTTTATTACAAATCATTAATCATTAAAACAATTTGATACTGGTTTTAAAAAAGAAGTCTATCAACAGAAAAGTTTAGGTACAGAACTTACAGAAACAAATGCAGTGATATACTGTTTGATAAACCCCCAAATCCCCAGTTATGGGAGGAAAGACACATTAGTTGACAAATACTTCTGGAAAAATTAGAAAGTAATCCGACAGAACTTAGTTGTGGACCAACATTCGCACCATCCCCCAAGGTGAGCTTTAAATGGGTACATGACTCCGACATAAAACGTCAAAGTATAAACAAATTAGAGAAAGAAGAAAGTACCTTTGGGATTCACAGAAAGTTTCTGATTAAAAATGATAAACCACTTGTGAATTTAAGATGAAACCAACTACTAATCTCCAGGTGACGAACTTAAAGTTTAAAAAGAGGCATACATTTTTAGACATTGCTAATGGGGTAACATTTTTTTTTTTTTGCCGGGCAATGTAGTTATGTATTGAGGGACATGTTTTTCATTTTAAAAGCTTACTCAATTAGGCAGGGGGAAGAGCAGGTATTGGGAGAGACAAAAGAATTTATAATACTTGCTACCTGAAAAATAAAAATAATTGAAATTGAAAAATTATAAAATAAAAACATAGTTAGGTCATTTGATTTTTTTAAAAGAGAGGAATATCAAATTGCTCATATGAAAAATGGAAAAGAAACATTCACAGTAATTAAAATGACAGTTAAAAACCTATTTTGCCAATTGTATACTAAGGTAACGAACTAGAGGAAATGGATGAATACTTAGAAAAATATAAAATATCCAGATGAACAAAAGGAGAATTAGACTACTTAAATTAAGCAATCCAGTATGAGAAAAATAAACTTAACAAGACATAAATGAATTCCCAAAGGAAAAAAAAAAGAACTCCAGGACCAGATTTATTTGCAAGAGAATTCTACCAAAAATTCGAAGAATTACTAATTCCAATATTACATAAACTGCAATAGTAGGAAAAGAAGGCACACTTTCACTTTTTCTTTCCATGATATATCTTAGTGATTTCATTAATACCAGAAAAAGCAAAATCAAGGGAAAAAATTATTGACCAATGTCCCAAATGAAAATAGACAAAAAATGTAAGTAAAATATTACCAAATAGAATCCAACAGCATATTATAAAAATTATTCATGGTGATCACGTTAGATTTATACCATTTATGCCCATTGTGATCCGATCGATACCTACCACGGTTCTTCCCTTCCTTCCCCCTCAAAAGAGGTTAGTTTTCCTTTAAAAACTGATAAAGGTGATTGGCCCCTATGTTCTTTGATAGTTTCCTGATCACTTAAGAGCATAAAACCCTTCCCCTCTTTAATCTTACTCTCCTAGTGATAACTGTAACAATATAAATTAAAAGAACAATACACAAAATTAAAAGTAATTGTAATAAAATTGTAAAGGTCAATTGGCACTTGAATGAAGAAGACAGCCTCAGCCTACCCGTTGGTGGAGGGAGGGGAAGCATCCATTGGTGTTAGGTATTGCACATGTTTTGGGACTTTCTCAATGTATTGATTAGTTGTGCTGACAATTGTTTTTCCTCTCTAAAAATGCTGTATGTCACATGACATGGCTCTCTGTGAGGGGGAGGCAGAGGGATACATGGGATAACTGTGGTGATGTAAGAAAGAAAATATGAGTAAAAGTTATTTTAAAAAATATCCCACCTTGAGACCTCTCTGATGTGAGCAATGCCTGAAAACCATTCATGTCACCATATCCTGCCCTGTTAATCAGGAGTATTTCCATATAGAGATGAGGGCTATGTCTCCAGGACCTTTTGTTTTTGTTTAGTAAACCTCCTTTTCTTAACATCTCAATGACTTACTCGTGTCTCATTTCATCCCCAAATTGAACCGAACTAGCTGGGGACTGTCATCAGGGTTTCCCCTAATACCAGGAATGCAGAATTGTTTCAACATAAGGAAGATTATAAATATAATAAATCATGTTAACAGCATATATAATAAGCATCACATGATTATAACCATAATTGC